>NC_064817.1:98725943-99025943 GCF_023721935.1 Panthera uncia
GTTTGTGGGTCTAGTTCTGGGGTTTCTATTCTATTCCATTGGTCTATGTGTCTGTTTTTATGCCAATACCATGCTGACTTGATGATGACAGCTTTGTAGTAGAGGCTAAAGTCTGGGATTGTGATGCCTCCTGCTTTGGTCTTCTTCTTCAAAATTACTTTGGCTATTCGGGGCCTTTTGTGGTTCCATATGAATTTTAGGATTGCTTGTTCTAGTTTCGAGAAGAATGCTGGTGCAATTTTGATTGGGATTGCATTGAATGTGTAGATAGCTTTGGGTAGTATTGACATTTTGACAATATTTATTCTTCCAATCCATGAGCACGGAATGTCTTTCCATTTCTTTATATCTTCTTCAATTACCTGCATAAGCTTTCTATAGTTTTCAGCATACAGATCTTTTACATCTTTGGTTAGATTTATTCCTAGGTATTTTATGCTTCTTGGTGCAATTGTGAATGGGATCAGTTTCTTCATTTGTCTTTCTGTTGCTTCATTGTTAGTGTATAAGAATGCAACTGATTTCTGCACATTGATTTTGTATCCTGCAACTTTGCTGAATTCATGTATCAGTTCTAGCAGACTTTTGGTGGAGTCTATCGGATTTTCCATGTATAATATCATGTCATCTGCAAAAAGCGAAAGCTTGACTTCGTCTTTGCCAATTTTGATGCCTTTGATTTCCTTTTGTTGTCTGATTGCTGATGCTAGAACTTCCAGCACTATATTAAACAACAGCGGTGACAGTGGGCATCCCTGTCGTGTTCCTGATCTCAGGGAAAAAGCTCTCAGTTTTTCCCCGTTGAGGATGATGTTAGCTGTGGGCTTTTCATAAATGGCCTTTATGATCTTTAAGTATGTTCCTTCTATCCCGACTTTCTCAAGGGTTTTTATTAAGAAAGGGTGCTGGATTTTGTCAAAGGCCTTTTCTGCATCGATTGACAGGATCATATGAGAACCATCTTAGGTCTTAACCACTATGCAACTGTATGGTGGCAGCCTCTTGATAGTAGTAGAATATGTAATCCCAAAGTTAGTTATGTAATTGCAAAGTTCAAGAACACCTTGGGTACCCCATTATGATGTTAACTTAAGACCAGGGTAATAAAAGATGCTATGGTGTTGTAAAGGTGCCACTTTATAAAAAAAACAAAATTACTAGGTCATCTGAATGGCTGATTGCATGTTTTAGTCTTGGATGTGGATAAACCATTTTAATTAAAATTTAACTCCTAAACTCATTAGAAAGTCTATTATTTTGCTTTTTTTTTACTGAGTTATTAAAACCATATAAACTATCAAACTGCAGAAGACATGCTAGGTAAAAATTGAGTTATAGTCTTTTTTTAACTTTATTTATTATTTTTTTTGAGAGAGAGATAGTGAGAGTGCACGTATGAACACGGGAGGAGCAGAGAGAGGGAGAGAGATTCCCAAGCAGGCTCAGTGCTATCAGTGTGTTGCCCAATGTGGAGCTTGATCTCACAACTGCAAAATCATGACCTGAGCCAAAATCAAGAGTCAGAAGCTTAACCTACTGAGCCACCCAGGCACCCTGAGTTATAGTCTTAACTAAAGCTATAGGTTCTAGACAAGGAAGTTTTGTTGCCATCTCCCTCCACTCCATCTGCTTATTCCATTTAGAGTGGAACGAATTTGAAGCAAAATCGTAATTTAAGTTTGAAGCATTCATTTGCTGTTCTCATCCTTCGTCTTCCCCCACCCTCTTTTTACTCCATTCCATTAAGATATCATCTCATCTGCTCTACTTTAGCCTAAAGGGGCATCTACATCTCATCTATATCTGACCAAAAACCAAATGTAGCTTCTAGCTAAAAGTTTATATTATATAACTCTTATATAAATCTACTCTTAGCAGTAGATTTCAAAGCAGGACATAAGTTGAGGTCAACATTGAAGTTTAATATTCCATGTAGTTTCAAAAGCCTATATCATAGAATAAAAATAACCAAGTATTGCTGTATAAGTCATTTTGCGGGGGGGGGGGGTTGGCAGAGGGAATAGCTTTTAGACAATAAGTCAGCAAACTTCTAAAAATGTAAGTAATTTCGGTGGATTCATAGTTTTCACTTTTATTGAGAATAATATATAAAATATAATTCGTCAAATAATTCTACACCATGACTCCTCTGTCACCAAAAGATACATCTTTATAATACACCTGGAATTTGAAATTCAAGATATTATGTTTATGTCCCTAATGAGCAGCATGGTAAAATTTCCTATTTTAAAATAAGCCTAATAAAATGTAATGTTGAACTGACACTTCAACAATTTGCTTATATTTCAGGCATGATAATATCAATTTCAGGATTATAATAATCAATTGACACTATTTTGGAAATAGGAGGACATTCAGATAATTCAAGTAAGGCCATTTCTTATCTCAGCAATGACAGTGACTTCCTTTACACTGGTTGGGCAGTTTGTGATCTGGTACTACATTGGTTTTTGTGGTCAATTTAAAATGCATGGGTATATAAACTTCAGAAAAATACAAGAAGCATTGACACCAAAGGTTGGATGAATGAGCGGGGATCTTTACTTTTCACTTTAAATAATCAAAAAGTTTTGGGAAATGATTCAGTTGTAATCCCTCTCAGCAGCAGTCTGAGACCAATCCTGCCGACCCTAGGCCCCCCACCCCCAGTGACCTGCTCAAAATCTTCCTAGAGATCAAGAGGAAGCCACACCTATCCATGCACTTGGCAAAAGGCCCATCATCTGCAGACCCTTGTCTCAGTGCCAGCTCTATGGATCAAGGTCCTAAAAGGTGTCCTGTCCACCCATAGATTAAATAGAATCCACATCTGACAACCCCTAGTAATAGGCCTGCCAACCACAGACCCCACTGCAGTCCCAGAAGTAGCCATCTGATTCAGCTCAAACCCCACTAGACTGTGATTCCAAAGACAATACCATTAGCCTAGGGACCTGACAGATCTTTACTTGCCAAAACAATCTGTGAAGACTAGAAGAAGTGTTTGCTACTTAAAATGCATAAACACCAATGCAAGGCAATATGGATCAGAAGGAATCAGATAAACATGACACCACCATAAGAAACTAATACAGCTCCGATAACTAACCCCAAAGAAAGGGATATCTCTGAATAACTGGACAAAGAATTCAAAATAATTTTCTTAAACTCAATGAAATGAGAGAAAACGGATAGACAAGTAAACAAAATCAAGAATATAATGCATGAACAAAACGAGATGTGTAATAATGTAATAGAAACCATATAAAACCAAAACAAAAATCTTAGAGCTGAAGAATACAATGACAGAACTGAAAGGTCCGGTAGAGAGCTTTAAAAGCAGACTCAATCATGCAGAAGAAAAAAAATCAGAGAACTCAGATAGGTCATTTGAAATTAGCCATTTAGAGGAACAAAGAGCAAAAAGGAAAAGAGTGAAGAAAGCATACAGACCTATGGTACCCTGTAAAGAAAAGGTAGATATGTATTATGAAGTCCCCAAAGGAGAAGAGAGAGAGAAAGGGATAGAAAGTTTATTTGAATAAATAATGGCTGAAAACTTCTCAAATATGAGGAGGGATATGGAACTGCAAATACATGAAGCTCAAAGTAATCCAAGCAAAATCAAACCAAAGATTACTCTGAGGCACATAATCAAATTATCAAAAGTCGAAGACAGAATATTGAAAGCAAAAGATACTCATATACAAGGGAACCGCCACAAGGCTATCATCAGATTTCTCAGCAGCCTTGCAGCCCAGGAATAAGTGGGATGATGTATTCAAAATGCTCAAATTAAAAAACTACCAACCAAGATACTCTATTTGGCAAAGCTATCCTTCAGAAATGGAGAGATAAAGACATTCCTAAACAAAAGCTGGAGTTCTTCACCACTAGGTCTTCTTTACAAGAAATGCTGAAAGGAGTTCTTCAAATTGAAACGAAAGGTCACTAAATAACAACATGGAGACACATGAAAGTATAAAACTCACTGGTAAAAGGAACCATAAAGTCACAGTATTCTAGTACTGTAGTACTAGATGGTGCATAATTCACTTTTACCTATCACAGATCATGTTGTACACCTTAAAAAATCACATTGTACACCTAAATATATAGAAGACTATTCGAGAAAACTAGTTTTCCTTTCACAAGCCAAAAAAAAAAAAAAAAGAAAAAGAAAGAAAGGAAAAGTATTGGAAATATTATGTGTGCTTTTTACATGCATCCCAAATCTTTAATAGATATCATAGTTTTAATAGTTATATATACCTATTTAAAATAGCCACTCCAGGGGCCTGTGGGTGGCTCAGTTGGTTAAGCGTCCGACTCTTGTTTTGGCTCAGGTCATGATCTCACAGTTCATGAGTTCAAGGCCAACATCTGGCTCTGTGCTGACAGCACAAAACCTGTTTGGGATTCTCTGCCCCTCCACTACTCACGCTCTCTCTCTCTCTCTCTCTCTCTTTCTTTCAAAATAAATAAATACACTTAAAAAAATAGCTACTCCAGATTTCATTTTTCTAATGTGCCTTATGGTAGCAGAGTTGTGTTAGTTTGTATAAAGTAGGAATTCAGAATGGAAAAAGTTTTAGATATACAACATTAGGCCATTAAGTGTATATATTTTTTCTGGAGACGTGTGTGTGTGTGTGTGTGTGTGTGTGTGAGAGAGAGAGAGAGAGACAGAGAGAGAGACAGAGAGACAGAGAGAGAGAGATTATATTTTAGTTTTCTTCATAATATCTTATGGTAAGATTATATTGGTAAAATATTAAATGCTTTTAAAATTGCTCTCTGATTCTTTTTGTTCTAACTTCACATGGCCCCTTTTTAGCCAAGTGTGGATTAATGTCAGCATAAATACATTAAGGTGAAATATTTATTGATGTAAAAACATGATGTATGAAAACAGAAACATCTGTTTTAGATATTTATATCCATATATATATAGAAACATCTGTGTTAGATATTTATATTCATATAAATGATAGAACAAGGATTACATGTACACATCCATGCATCTATAGGTTACCATAAGAACATTTTGTCCCTACAAATGGGTGAATTGAGAAGAAAGTATTCATTTATTTGAGTAGGCATTTGAGACATTGCTCTAGGAAAAAAAAAATGCTTGTGTACATTTCTGGCACATACTGACCCAAAAAAAGCACTGAAAGGAGGAAGAAAGCCAAGGGAAAGAAGGTTTGAATATTTAAAGGTATTCTTGATTTAAAAAAATGAGATTTCCTCGGACCAGATGTGATAACAGAGATTCTAAGACAGAAAATGACTCAAGAAAGATTTTAAAAAACATTTTGAAAAGCAGAGACATCTAAAGAAAACTGTGGCTGCACTGGGAAGTCTCTTATGAGTTCATATTTTTCTTCAGAAATGTGAAAATGCAGAAGAAAATACATACAATCAAGGACAAATACAAAATACTTTCTGGGAATATGGTTAGAAAGGTTAAGCACAAAATATGCTGAGACCCATAAAAAATGTTGAAGACAGACAAAAGGGCTTTGATAACTATGTTAAATGTAAGAATAAAACCAGAACAAGAGAAGCCCTTTGCTAGAGACATAATATTAACAGATGACAGAAAGAAAGAAAATGATTCAACTCTATTTTGTGCCCAACCTTTATTAGAAAAAGGAATACCTTCCTATTGGAACCCATTGTATAAAATGTGGTCAGGAGTGATATAAGGGCCAATAAATGGGACAGAATAGTGAGAAAGCAGTAATTTTCTTTCAGTGCTTTAAACTTGCAGGCCACATGTAATATATATAAGGGGAATGGAACCAATTCCAAATATAGTCATGGAATCTCTGTTGCTAATCTTTGAGAAATCACAAGAATAGGAGTTATCAGAAGAGTGAAAATGTACAAGTGTTTCTCTGATTCAAAAATGCTATTTTGATTCACTATTTTTTCCAGAAATTTGAGAATTATAAATCCTTTCAATTACAGACCAGAGGCATCTTGGCATTAATCACCTTCCAATAGTTATATTAATAAACAGATAAGTTTGTGGGCATTTAGCAAAAAATTAGTAAATTCAAAGGGTACCCTTGATTCAATAAAAATAAATATTGTTAAGCTAATTTAATTACCTTTATTAAAAGAGTTACTAGACTGGTAGAGTGATGATTAAGGGGAACCTAAAAGGATGACATATGTAGATTTCAGCAAGACATTAACAGAATTTCTTATTTTATCTATCATACAGATGTCTTCTTTTTGCAAGGCCATTACACATTTGAAATCATATTTTAATCAAATTCTCCCTTATCTCTCACTCATTAGATTTTGAACTCACATTTGGGGACTTTTTTATTAGTTCACTTGACAGTAAATATAAAAAAGAACCAAATGGAAATTTCACAAGTGAAAAATAAAAAAAAAACTAAAATAAACAATGAATTGATAGACTCAACAGTGGAATGGAGGGAGCAGAGGAAAGAATCAAGTTCGCACATTTGTGTACAACTTTTTGTTTTCATACCTGTTTTTAAATGATGGACCTGTTTTTAATGGACAAATGGAGTTTCTGAGTCATATGGTAATTCTATATTTGATTTAATGAGGAACTTCCAAACTGTTTTCCAATGTGGCTGAACCATTTTACATCCCCAACAACAATATTTGAGAGTTCCAATTTATTTTGCATCCTTGCCAATACCTGTTATTTTCCTTTATAAAAAATCACGATTATCCCAGTAAGTATGAAGTAGTACCTCATTGTGGTTTGGATTTGCATTTTGCTAATGACTAATAATGTTGAGCACCTTTTCATGTGCTTCTTGGCTATCTGTATATCTTTGGAGATGTATCTATTCAAAGTTTTTGCCTATTTTAAAATTCCGTTGTTTGTCTTTTTGTTGTTTTGTTTTAAGAGTTCTTTATATATTCAGAATACTAGAACCTTATAAGACACATGATTTGAAAATATCTTTTTCTCATTTTGTGGGTTGTGTTTTCACTCTCTTGATAATATCCTTTGATGCACAAACAATAATATATGTTATATTTGTGTATGTATTTACTTTTACTGAAAACCATTATATTTTCACATGGCTTTAAATTAAATTTCATATAGCTTGGATCTAGTGGCTTTTCCTTTCAGTTTGAAGGGCTCCCCTTATCACCTTTTGTAGGGCAAGTCTAATGTTAATGAACCCCCTCAGGTTTTGTTTATGTGAGAATGTCTTAATTTTCCCCTCATTTTTGAAGGACAGTTTTGTCACACGTAGAATTTTCACTGGACAGGTTTTTCCTTCCAGCACTTTAAATATATTATCCTACTACATTGGGGTGCCTGAGTGTCTTAGTCGTTGAGCACCCAACTCTTGGTTTTGGCTCAGGTGATGACCTCACAATTTGTGGGTTTAAGCCCCATGTCAGGTTCTGTGCTGCCGGCACAGAGCCTGCTTGGGATTCTCTCTATCTCCCTCTCCCTCTCTTTCTGCCCCTCCCCTACTTGCTCTCTTTCTGAAAATAAATAAATAAACTTAAAAAAATATATCATCCTACTCTCTTATGGCCTGCAATGTTTCTGCTGAGAAATCCAGTGATAATCTTACTGAGGATTTCTTGTATGTGTTGAGTCACTTTTCTCTTAGTGCTTTTAGAATGTCTTATAGTTCAACAATTTGATTATAATGTGTCTCTATGTGAGTCTCTTTGAGTTTATATGACTTGGAATTCATTGAGTTTCTTGTATTTGTTTATCCATGTCTACTGAAATTTGGGAATTTTTTTTTTTGCCATTATTTCTTCAAATAAACTGTCTACCCACTTTCCCCTCTTCTCTCTTCTCTTTTTGAGACTCCCATACTGGATATATTCGTTTGCTTGTTGGTGACCCATAAAGTCCCTTGGGCTGTTAGGGAGGTGGTTGTGACTACAAAAAGGTGAGGGAAATGATCTGTCTTGACTTTGTCAAAGTCAGCATAGTGCCTTTAATATAGTACTATAGTTTTGCAAGGTATTATTATTGGGGGCAACTGGGTATATGGTATGGATATCTCTGTATTATTTTTTATTAAGTTTATTTTAATTCCATTATAGTTAACATACAGTATATTAGTTTCAGGTGTACAATATAGTGATTCAATAATTCTGTACATTACTTAGTGTTCATTATGATAAATGTACTCTTTAATCTCCATCAACTATTTCACCTATCCCCCCCTCCCCAGCTCTCCTCTGGTAACCATCAGTTTGTTCTCTATAGTTAAGAGTCTGTTTTTTGTCTTGTCTCTTTTTTCCCTTTGTTCATTCATTTTGTTTCTTAAATTACACACACGAATGAAATCATATGGTATTTGTCTTCCTCTGACTGACTTATTTTTCTTAGCATTATCTTCTCTAGATCAGTTCTTGTTTTTGTAAATGGCAAGATTTCACTTTTTATGGTTGAATGATATTCCAGTGTGTGTGTGTGTGTGTGTGTGTGGTATATCTATATCTATATCTATATCTATATCTATATCTATCTATCTCCATTCATTCATCCATGGACACAGGCTGCTTCCATAATTTGGCTATTGTAAATAATGCTGTAATAAATATAAGGGTGCATGTATCCCTTTGAATTAGTATTTTGTATTTTTGGGTAAATACCCAGTAGTACAATTATTGGATCATAGTGTAGTTCTACATTTAAGTTTTTGAGGAGCCTCCATACTGTTTTCCAGAGTGCCTGAACCAGTTGGCATTTTTTCTCCACATCCTTGCCAACACTTATTGTTTCTTGTGGTTTTGATTTTAGCCATTCTGACAGGTGTGAGGTGATATCTCATTGTAGTTTTAATTTGCATTTTTCTGATGATGAGTGATGTTGAACATCTTTTTTTGTGTTTTTTGGCCATCTGGATGTGTTTGGAGAAAAATGTCTGTTTATGTCTTCTGCTCATTTTTAAATTGGACTGTTTTTTTGGGGTGTTGAGTTGTATCAATTCTTTATATATTTTGAATACGAATCCTTTATCAGATATGTCATTTGCAAATTTCCTCTCCTATTCTGTAGGTTGCATTTTAGTTTTGTTGTACAGAAGCTGTTTATTTTCATGTAGTCCCAATAGCTTATTTTTGCTTTTATTTCCCTTGCCGGAGGAGACATCTAGAAAGAAGCTGCTATGGCCAATGTCAGAGAAATTACTGCTTGTGCTCTCTATATTATTTATTGCAACTGCATGTGAATCTAAAATTATCTCAAAGTAAAAGCTTTAAGTAAAAAACCAACTACCTAATAAAAAGAATGGGGTGGTTCTACTTCCATGACAGTGTGAAGAGTTTTGTGGTATGTCTTTCCAGTGAAATAAAGTTAAAAAAAAACATAGACAATACTCATCATTTAAAGTTCTCTGGAAATTGTCCTAAGGTTATTCAGCAAATGAGGAAACATTTATTCAAGAAAATCTACTAAAACTAGGTACGAATAGCAAGAATCTGGGGCATTTGAGCTGTGATCCTCTCCTTCCCTACCTCAAAATAAAAATGATGAATGTTACATTCATGATGTGTGTGACCAAGAAGACAGTGTTCCCTGCCCCCTCAACCCCCAAATCTTGGCTTACTTTCTCTCACTGGAAGGAACAGGTTTATGTCATTTCTCATCCTCTCCAATTCTAAGTTGAAGAGGCCCAATTCTTGTGAGGCTGATAGGGCCTCTCACTCCAAGAGGATAGGGGACCTCTTCCTCCACCAAGATCCTACCCATAATACAGAGAGTCTCACTCAAGCCCTGCAGGTTGAGAATGCTGAGCCTAACAACTCACATCCCAGCTAAATGGTAGAACGAAAGTCCTAAAATAGGAGAGGCAATGTGAAAAGTCCAGAGGCTACAACTCTATGTCTCCTATTGCAGTCATAAAAAAATGCCAAACACTTAGTGGTTTAAAACAACAGAAATTTATTCTCTCACAGTACTGGAGGCCAGAATTCAGCAAGGCCACACTCCTTCTGAATGCTCTAGGGAAGAATCTTTTCCTGTCTCTTCCAGCTTCTGGTGCCTCCAGGTGTTCCTAGGTTTGGGGGTACATAACTCTAGTCCCTTCTGTAGTCTTCACATGGCCTTCTCGTTTGTGCCTCATTTGTGCCTTCTCGTTTGTGTTGTGTCTCTTATAAGGACAATTGTCATTTGATTTGGGCCCACTCTGATAATGCAAGATGATCTCATCTTTGGGTTCTTAATTACATCTGCAAGGACTTTTTTGAGATAGGTTTACACTCACAGTTTCCATCTAGACAATTTTTTTGGAGGGGGTTTGCAACTGAACCCATTACAGTGTACCTTGTGGTCTCCAAAATGCATCTTTGGCTTATGTACAAAATACATTCAACCAATTCTAACATTCCGAAAGTCTTAATCCATTAAAGCATTAACTCCAACTCTAAACTCTCATGTAAAAATCATCAGCTCAAAAAGTTCCAAATCTCATTATCTAAATCATCTAATTTATCTAAATCAAGTATGGGGGAGACTCTGCCTGTGTATTCAAGGCTCTGTCCTTGGAGTCATTCTTCCTTTTTCTTGAAGGGTAGCACATTTGCAGGTGAGTAGCTTTACCAGTCCATTTCCTGTCTGTAGACACTCAGAAGTCTGAGATACTTGCTTCACTTTGCCTTGCCTTTTCCCTCTCAGTCCAAGTTGGCAGTATTTCTGCTGATATAAGATTCTCAGAATTCCAGCTTGTCTTCCACTTATGTCAAGGGGGTCTGTGACATTAGACAAGTAAGTTCTCTTCAGGTCCCTCATGGATAACACTATCTCTATTCCTGCATTCTGCTGAAATGATTGGTTGGATCTCTGAGTTATGTACCCAGTCTCATAAGAAAAAAATTTTCCAGCCACATCCTAGGCTCTCTCCTTAGAAAAATCTTTCCCATCAGTGAGTTTCATAATTTTAGCATCTTTTACAACCTGGATAGGCCAGAAATTCCCAAATCATCTAGTGCTGGCTTCTTTTTGTTTAACAATCCTTCCTCAGTTTATTTCCTCTTTACTTTTGCTATAAGCAGCAAGGAGAAACCAGGATATATCTTCCAAATTTTCCTTGGAAATATCTTCAGCTAAACATTCAAGTTCATTGTTTCCAAATTATTCTTCCTACCCAACAGTAGAATACAATTCAGTCAAGTTTTCTGCTACTACATAGCAAGGATTACCATTTCTCCATGTTCCTCATCTCCTTTTGGGCTCTCATTATAAAAACTTCTAAGACTTATATTTTTACAAGCATTCTGTTAATAATAATATATGTGTTTTCCAAAATGGTAGAAGCTTTTTCTATAGTACTCTTTATTTCCTTATGAATTGTAATCAACATTATTTTCTTTTTTGTTCACATGTCTGATTCTTTTTTATATATAAATATGAAATTTATTGTCAAATTGGTTTCCATACAACACCAAGTGCTCATCCCAACAGGTGCCCTCCTCAATACCGAATAATCCACATTATTTTCAATGTCCATATTTCTACCAGCAGTGTCTTCAAGGCAGTCTAGGCTTTTACTATTGTGTGCCTCACAATTCTTCCAGCCCCTGCCCAATATCCAGTTGCCAAGCCACTTCTGAAGTTTTGGTTGTTAACTACAGCACCTCATTTCATGTTAACAAAATCTGTATTAGTTTCCTAGGACTGCCAAAATGAATTACCATAAATGTGGTAGATTAAAATAGAAATTTATTCTCTCAAATTTCCAAAGGCCAAAATTCCAATATCAAGGTATCAGCAAGGCTGCAACCCCTTTTAAGACTACAGGAGAAACATCTTTTGCCTCTTCCAGCTTCTGGTGGCTGTAGCTTTCCCTTGGTTTGGGGATACATTAATCTCCGTCTCAGACTTCCTTGGCCTTATCTTGTGTATCTTCTCTGTTTCTCTTCTTAGAAGTTCACTTGTCATTGGATTTAGGGCCCAACTAGACCACCCAAGTTTATCTCATCTTGAAATCTTTAACCTAATTACCTTTACAAAGATCCTTTGTCAACATAAATTTACATCCAGAGGTTCCAGGTGCACATGTTTTGGGGATGGCCACCATTCTGTCTACTATACCTTCCAAGTGCCCAATTAGTGATACAGAGAATTTGCCCAGGGTGAGAGGCAATTTTATGAAAAGAGCTCTCCTCAAAGAAACTGACTCTATTTGAAATAGAGTGTTGATAGTTCAAGCCTAAGAACACCTTCAAAAATAGCATCTCCTCTTAATTAAGAACAATAAGCAAAACACTAGATAGCTAATTCACCAAAGAGAACCAGGAAGGAGATAGGTAAGAAGAGCCATCCTGAGGTCAGAACAAATTTGACTCAAAATCTATCCCTGTCTGAGTTTAATTGGATCAGACTGTGCAACAATATATATCCCAGGACATTGTCAAAAATAATAGAGCAATTAACCAAGAATTAGTGTGGTCTAAGGGCTGAGTAATATACAAAATGAGATAGGCAACTTAACAGAGAGATTAGGGGAAGGCTAAAGAGAACCTCATTAAAACCATTGTAGTCCCAGGGTAATTGTGCAAATATGTAGGTCTGCACCTAATAAGGAACAATACCAATGGCTTCACATTGTAGGATAAATACACTCTTACTAAAATAGCCTAGCCAAGTTGACAAAGTAAATAAACAAATAATATTACAAATAAGCCTTGGAAAGTAATAAGGGGAATCGGCATCAACAGTTGTTATATTTCCTAAATCAGTTTTCAATAAAAACTTGTAATACATGCCAAAAAACAGGAATATATAACAGTAAAAAGCAGGTAATGAACTAGTTTTGAGAGAGTCAGATGTCTGATTTAACACAGGAACACCTTAAATTAGCCATGATAAATATGTCATAAGGACTAAAGGAAACCATACTTAAAGAAGTAAAAGAAGATATGAAGACACGGACTCATCAAGGAGAGAATATCATTAAAGATATAGAAAGAATTTTTTTAAAAAAGGAAATTCTAGGGGTGCCTCGGTGGTTCAGTCAGTTAAGTGTCTGGTTCTTGGTTTTGGCTCAGGTCATGATCTCACAGTTTCATGAGTTCAAGCCCTGCATTGGGCTCTATGCTGGCAGCCTGGAACATGCTTAGGATTCTCTCTCTTTGTCTCTGCCTGTCCCCCACTTGCACTGCTGCTCTCTCAAAATAATAAGTAAACTTAAAAAATAAAAAAGAAAATTCTAGGGTTGGAAAGTATAATAACCAAAATGAAAAATTTACGAGAGTCTTGAGAGTATATATCAACTGTCAGAAGAAAGACTCAGCAAACCTGAAAATAAATAAATAGGTAAGATTGCGCAATATTAAGAGCAGAGAGAAAATAGAATGAAGAAAAATTAACAGAACTTCAGTAAAATGTAGGATACCATTTAAGTGTAGCAACATGTGTTATGGGTATGCCAGAAATAAGGGTGAAAGGGAAAGAGGCAGAAAAAATATTCAGAGAAAAATGGCTGAAAATGTCATAAAATTTCTGAAAAACATTAGTTTACATATCAAGAAACTCAATGCACTCCAAGTAGAATAAATTTTACAAAGCCAGCATTCAGATACATCATTGAAAAGTACTGAGTGCCAAAGATGAATAGAAAATCTTGAAAACATCATGTGAAAAATGATGTACAAGGGAGTCCCAATAGATTAATATCTGCCTTCTCATAAAGATTAATATCTGACTTCTCATAAGAAATAACACCAGAAGGCAGTGAGATTAAGTACTCAAAGTGATGAAAGAAGAAATCCTGTTAACCGAGAATCTTTTATCCAATAAGACTAAATTTCAAAAATGAAGGCAAAATAAAGACATTCCCATATAAACAAAAGCTGAGAAACACCCAATAAGGTCTTCACTTGAAAGCAAGTAAACTCAAATGGAAATCAAACCCACATGAACAATAAAAAGGACTGGTAGATGTAATTATACATGACAGTATACATGCACATTTATTTTTCCTTTATCTTTTATTAAAAGCAGTTGTATAAACCGTATATATATAATTGAATGGTTGGTTCTATAACATATTGAAATGTAATATATTCAATAATAACACCAAAGATGTGGGTGAAAGCAAAGTTGTATTGCAGTAAGCAAATGACAACAGATGATAACCCATAAAAACAGATAAGAGAATTAGAAATGTTAAATAAGAAAGGAAATATAGCAACCAATATAAAGATATACTAGTTCTCCTTTCTTTTCTCAGCTTCTTAAATGGACATAAATTTACATAATAATTATAATAATGTATTGTTGAGTTTGTAACATATTTAGATAAATATATAGTTTATATATACATATTGTTATTTATTACATATTCATACATATTAATTGCACAAAAAGGGGAAAGAGAGTATCGACCTATGTAGAAGTACCATATGTATATCTCACTGCAATTAAGTTGGTATAATTCTAAAGTAAATTCTGATAAATTAAAATGTATATAATAAATCTTATAGAAACCACTAAGAAGATAGCTATAGTGAAAAAAATCATTAAAGTATTTAAAATGTTACACTAGAAACTACTTAATACAAAATGAGGCAGTAAAGGAAGAACAGAGGAACAAAAATGACACCTGACATAGAAAACCAAATGTAAAATGGCATACATAAATCCAACTATGTTATGAATAAATTGAAATGTGAATACAGTAAAAATGTCATCAAAAGGCAGAGATTGTCATCAAAAGAGCCTGGATAAAAATAACAAGATTCAACTATACGCTGTCTATACGAAATGTATTTTAGATTTAAAGACTCAAATAGGTTGAAAGAAAGAGAGTAAGAAAAGATATATCATGTTAACAGCGATCACAAGAAAGCTATAGTGGCTATACTAATATCAGAAAAAATACTTTAAAACACAAAATGCTACTAGAAATAAAGGGGACATTTTATAATGATAAAAAAGTTAATGCATAAAGAAGTTTTAACTTCATATAAGCAAATATGCACTTAACGGCAGAGATCTGAAATATAGAACAAAGGTTTACCAAATTAAGGTAGGAAATAGACAATTTAATAATGATATTTAGAGAATTTGACACTCCATGTTAAATACTGAATATAGAACAATTAGAAAGAAGATAAACATGGAAATAGAGGGCTTGAGCAATACTATACACAAACAAGACCTAGCAGACATCTATAGAGCTCTCTATGCAACAACAACAACAACAACAACAACAACAACAGAGTATATGTTCTTTTCAAGTGCACATTGAACATTCTCCATGATAAAAAAAATTGCTAGGTCATCATGCAAGTGTCAATAAATTTGAAGGAATTATAGTGAAATTAGAAGTTAATAATAGAAAGATGTTTAGAAAATTCACAAGTATGTGTAAATTAAACAACACATTATTAAATAACAAATGGCTCAAAGGTAAAAATCACAAAGAAATTTGAAAATACTTTGAGATAAATGGAAATGCAAATATATGAAAACTCATGGGATATAGCTAAAGTAGTGCTTATAGAAATATTTATAGCTGAAAACATGTACATTAAAAAAGAAGAAAGATCTCAAATCAGTAAGTTGGTCTTCTACCTTTCACACAGGAAGAAGAAAAGCAAACTAAAGCCAAAGCAAGGAAAAGGAAAGAAATAATTAGGATTAAAGCATAAAATTAATGGACAGAGAATAGAAACACAATAGGGAAAATCAATAAAACTAAGTTTGTTCTTTGAAAAGATCAAGAAAACTGACAGAACATTAGCTACATTTATGAAGAAAAAGAGAAGACTCAAATTGCTAAAGTCATAAATGAAAGAGGGACTATTACTGCTAAACTTCCTTACATAAAAGGAATTATAAGGTAATTCTAAGAACAAGTGTATGCCAACAAAATAGACAACTTGGATAAAATGGACAAATTCCTAGAACTTCAAAAAACCAGAATTGACTGAAGAATAAATGGAAATTTTTAATAGGCACATAACAGATATTGAATTATATCCCAAAACCTCCTACAAAAATGGTGTAGGCCCTAATGGCTTTTCTTTAGAACAATACCAAACATTGAAAAAAATACTAGTTTGTCACAAATGCTCCCAAAAATGGAAGAAAAGGTAGCACCTCAATTCATTCATTCAGTTCATTCATTTCCATGATACCAAAACCAGACAAAAATATCACACAAGGAAAGTATACTATAGATGGACGTCCCCTAAGAATATAGACACAAAACCCTCAATTACATACCAGAAAATTAACCTAATAATATATAAATATGATTATACACCACAACCCAGTGGGATTTATACCAGAAAAGCTAGGTTGATTCAATTTCCAAAAAATCAATTTTTGTAATACATCATGTTAGTTAAATAGGAGTCAAAAACTACATGATCATCTCAGTAGATGCAGAAAATGCTTTTGGCCAAATTCAACACTATATCCTCATGAAAACACTGAATAATCAAGGAATCAGAGGAAGCTTCCTCAGTTTTTTAAAGGGCATCTATGAAAAACCCACAGCCCACTTATACATATGGTGAAAGATTGAATTTCCTCCTAAGATCAAGAACACTACATGAATGTCCACTTTCACCACTTCTATTCAGCATTGTACTGGAGGTCTTAGTCATGGCATAAAGGGAAGAAGAAATAAAATTCATCCATATTAGAAAGGAATAAATATATGTATTTGACAATGACATGACTTTGTACATAGATAATCCTTAGGAATCCCTTAAAAACCTATTAAAATTAATACATGATTTCAACATAGAAAAATCAACTGTGTTCTATATAGTAAGGAATAAGCCACAATTAAAACCAGGAAAATAATTTCATTTGTGCAGGTGTAAAGAATAAAGTACTCAGTTAATAAAAGTGCAAGACTTGTATACTTGAAAGCTGCAAAACATCATTGAAAAATTAAATAAGATCTAAATAAATGGAAAGATATCCTGTGTTCATGAATTGCAAATTTAATATTGTTGGGATGGCAATACTCTAAGTGTATCTGCAAATTCAGTGCAATCCTTTTCAAAATCATAGTTGCCTCTTTTGCAGAAATTGACAAGTTGATTCTAATAGTCACATGGAAACTCAGGGAATCCACAACAGTCAAATGGTCTTGACAACAAACAGCAAAGTTGATGGACTCACACTTCCTGATTTCAAAACTTGTTACAAAGCTGCAGTAATAAAGACAGCATGGTACTGGAATAAGAACAAACAGACATCAGTGGAACAGAATGGAAAGTACAGAAATAAACCCATATACCTATGACCAATGATTTTTAACAGAGTATCAAGACAGTACAATGGGGAAAGAATAGCCTTTCAACAAATGGTGTTCGGACAACTAGATATCTACATGCATAAAAATGAAATTGAACCTCTAACTCATACCATATAAAAAATTAAAAAAATATTTTCAAAGACCTAAGTTTTAAGAGCTAACAGTATAAAACTCTTAGTAGAAAACAGGTATAAAACATCATGAACTTGATTAAGCATGTTTTTTTTAAGATATGATACCAAAAGCACAAGTAACAAAAGAAAAATAGATTAATTGCACAGCACCAAAATAAAAAAAAACCCTGTATTTCATAGGGCATAGTCAAGAAATTGAATAGACAGCCCACAGAATGGATGAAAATATTTGCTAATCATATATCTGATAATGGATTCATATCCATATTATGTAACAAAGACTTACTACTGAATAAAAAGACCAAAAAATGAATTTAAAAAATGAGCAAATGATCTGAGTAAACATTTCTTCAAAGAAAATAAACAAATAGACAATACAATCATGAAACCAGGCTCAGCATCCTTAGACATGAAGGAAATTCAAATAAAAACCACAATGAGATACCACTTCAAATCCACCAAAAAGATTATATTAAAAAAGACAGAAAATAACTAGTGTCACTGAGCATATGGAGAAATTGGAGCCCTTATACAGTGATGCTGCTCATATAAAATAATGCAGCCACTTTTGAAAATAATCTGGCAGTTCCTCTAATGGTTAAACATAGAGTTAATATCTGACCTGCAAATTCCACTGCTGGGTGTATACTACAGAAAAATGAAAACATATATCCATGAAACAACTTGTACAGAAATGTCCTTAGATGCAGTATTCATAATAGTCAAAATTTGGAAACAACCCGGATTTCCATGAGTTGAATGCATAAATAAAATACAGCATATCCATATAATGCAATATCATTCAGCCACAAAAGGGAATGAAGTACTAATCCATGCTGGAATATAGATGAATATTTAAAATATTATGCTAAGTGAAAGAAGCCAGATGCAAAAGGCCATATATTGTATGATTCCATTTTTTAAAATGTCTCGGATAGGTAAATGTAGAGGGGCAGAAAGTAGACTAGTCGTTGCTTAAGGTTGCTGGGATTGTTGGAATGGGGAATCGCTGTTAAAAAGTATGTGTGGGAGGGGCATCTGGGTGGCTCAATTGATTAGGCATCTGACTTCGGCTCAGGCCATGATCTCACAGTTTGTGAGTTCAAGCCCCGCGTCGGGCTCTGTGCTGACAGCTCAGAGCCTGGAACCTGCTTTAGATTCTGTGTCTCCCTCTCTCTCTCTGCCCCTCCCCTGCTCATGCTCTCTCTCTCTCAAAAATAAATAAACATTAAAAAAAATTTTTAAAAGGTATGTATGGGAATTTTTTTGTGGCAAAATGACAATGTTTTAAATTTATTTTGGTGATGGATGCACAATTCTGTGAATATATTAAAAAACTCTTACCTGTATGCTTTAAAAAAGTTAGTTTTATGAGATGTGACCTATATCTCAATGAAACTATTAAGGACAATGAATGGGTAAAGGATATGAAGATAATAAAAAAGCAAATATAAGTAGCAAATGTATGAAAAAATCAAAATTATTTACATATAAATGTAAAAACTCAAAAATTTTTTGAAGTTTTAATTAATAGATTCAGATCAACCTGGTAGGATACCAGTAGGTGCTTGCCAATAGGATTCTAAACTTTGTCCTGAATTTTAATATTTTGGTTGGTGACTTGAATGAAGGCATACAAATAGTAAGACTACTAAAATTTAACGGATGACCCAAAGCTGGCAGGAATGGATATTACCAAAATGTGTTTGATTAAAAAACAAGGCAGTAGAGGAGTTAAGATGGTGGAGAAGTAGGGGGACCCTGGGCTTTCCTTACCCCTCCTACACAGCTGTATTGAGGTCACATCACTTGGAACACCCTGGAAATCGATCTGCAGAATGGCCGAAGGGTCTCCATGGTTGGAGGGAGACAGCATGACAGGTACAATGTATGTGGAAGTGTATTGGGGGAGAGAAAAACTGTGGTGCTGTGGAGGTGAGGAAAACCTTTCCATGGAGAGACAAAATGGAGAGAAAGAGGAGTTGAGAGTGATGTATCAGATACAAGAGGAAAACCTCTCTGGACCATGGAATAGGGAGCAAGAAGTACTGAATGTTGCAGTTTTTTTTTTTTTTTTTCAGACAACGTTTGGAACTCAAACGCTGAGGTTTTGGAAGTGTGTGAGACTTTCCTGGAATGGAGCTGTGGCACACACCCGTGGGGAGAAGAAGGGAACTGCCCATAGCATACATAGCATGGTATAGGGAACTCCAGGGTGCACTGGGAGAGAACATTCCCCTTCCTAGAGTACTTTTGGAAGAGGGTATATTGCCTCTCCAAGGTGCCTGTAGGCACCAGCAATAGGCCTTTCACCAGCAGGAAACAGAGGCGCATTCAGAAGTGCTGCTTTTAGCGGTGCTCCACCATAGATGCCGCACACTGCACAGGCGTGGGACTATTTTTCTGGGAGAAAGGACATCAGACACAGCCTGGAGAGGCTCTACTCCAGAGGAGAAGAGTAAGTCCACGTTGTAAGTCCATGTTTTGAATCCCAGCAGCATGCAAAAGAAAAAACTCAGGAACACTGTGGCACAGGGTGTGCTGACAGCCCTCACTATTCTGTGAGGGCTGCCTGAACAGCAAGGTGTGAAATCCCGTGTCTGGAGACAAGAGATTGGGGTGGCACCATTTTCCCCCCAACACCAACACAGTGGGAACTCAGAGAGCAGTACAGTGGCCCCAAGTGGAGGTGGACCCACTTACACCAAAACTTGCCCCGCTATGCCTGGCAGCTGCTTTTTTAGTGGGGCAAGACTGAATCTGAGCCAACACAGTGGGCCTCTCTTCTGTAAGACTGGCACAGGTAGCACTCCACATGCACCGAGTGTTCTGAAAATCGAGTGCTTCAAAATTACACCTGCAGTTCTGGTGGAAATAGGACCAGGCTTACTTGTTTCTCATTTTTTCCTCCTTTTTTTTTTCTTTTGGAATCGGGCTCATAGTTTCTTGTTTGTTTGTTTGCTTTATTCATTTACTCTTTTTTTGAGGGAGGGATCAGGCTTCTTTTCTTTTCCTTTTTTTCTTATTCTTTTTCTTTGGAATCAGCCTTATGGTTTTTTGATTATCTGGGTTTTTTTGTTTGTTTGTGTTTGTTCTCTTTCCTTTCATCTTGTTTTGGGATCAGGTGTTTTTCTTCCTTTTTTCCAAGCTTATTTTAACAAACCAATCAAAGTGCACCTAGTTAAAGGTCCAAATACTCCACCACTGCAAGCAAGAAAGAGCTGTGCAGAGGATTCAACATTGGGAAGGAGCAGCCAAAACATAACAGCACAGTGCACAAAGCATACACCAGAAACACCTCCTGAAGTGCCAAGCTCTGGACAATGTATAACCCCTTTTTAATATAATATTACTTTCAGGTGCAGGAAAGATAACAAGCTTTTAAAACATGCAAAAGATAGAAATTTAGCCAAAATGACAAGATGGAGGAATTCTCCCCAAAAGAAAGGTTGAGAAAAAATCACAGCCAGGGACTTGCACAAAACAGATATAAGCAATATATCTGTACAAGGATTTAGAACAACAGTTATAGACTACTAGTTGGGCTTCAAAAAAAAGCATAGTAGACACCAGATAAACCCTTGCTGCAGAGGTCAAAGACCTAAAAACTAGTTAGGCTAAAATAAAATCTACTATAACTGAGATGCAAAATAAACTGGGTACAGTGATAGAAAGGATTGAAGAAACATGCGAGAATAGGTGAAATAGAAGATAAAATTATGGAAAATACTGAAGCTGAAAAAATAGGGAAAGGAAATTATTAGATCATGAGGGAAGAATTAGAGAACTTAGTGATTCCATAAAATGAAACAATATCCATGTCATAAGAATCCCAGAATAAGAGTGGGGGAAAGGGACAAAAGGTTTATTGAACAATTTATAGCTGAAAAATTCCCGAATCTGGGGAAGGAAACAGGCATTCAGGTCCAAAAGGTACAGAGAACTCCACTCAAAATCAACAAAAACAAGTCACCACCAAGACATATAATAGTGAAACTTGCAAAATACAAAGCTAGAGAGAATTCTGAAAGCAACTAGAGACAAAAGATCCTTAACCTACAAGGGTATACACATAAGGTTAGTGGTAAATCTGTCCACTGAAACATGGCAGGCCAGAAGGGAGTGGCAGGAAATATTCAACATACTGAATGGGAAAAATATGCAACCAAGAATTCTTTTTTTAAATGTTTATTTATTTTTGAGAGACAGAATGCAAGTGGGGGAGGGGAAGAGAGAGAGAGGGAGACAGAATCCAAAGGAGGCTCCAGTCTCTGAGCTGTCAGCACAGAGCATGATGTGGGGCTCAAACCTATGAACTGTGAGATCATGACCTGAGCTGAAGTTGGATGCTTAACTGACTGAGCCACCCAAGTGCCCTTGCAGCCAAGAATTCTTTATCCAGCAAGGCTGTCATTCACAATAGAAGGAAAGATAAGGACTTTCCCAGACAAAACAACAACAAAAACAACAACAAAACCCTAAAGGTGTTCATGACCACTAAACCAGTCCTGCAAGATATGTTAAGGAGAACTCTCTGAGTGGAGGAAAAAAAAAAGACCAAAGCAGCAAACACTACAGAAGACCAGAGAACATCACCAGAAACACCAATGCTACAGGTAACACAATGGCACTAAATTTGTATCTTTCAGTAATCTCTCTGAATGTAAGTGAACTAAATGCTCCAATCAAAAGACATATGGTATCAGAATGGATTAAAAAACACCAAAATCCATCTATATCCTGTCTACAAGAGACTAATTTTAGATCTAAAGACACCTGCAGATTGAAAATGAGGGGATGGAGAACCATCTGTCATGCTAATGGATGTCAAAAGAAAGCTGGAGTAGCCATACTTATATTAAAACAAAGACTGTAACAAGAAATGAAGAAGGGCATATCATAATTAAGGGGTCTATGCATCAAGAAGAGCTAACAATTATAAATTTTTATGACTCGAATTTGGAACACCCAAATATATAAATCACTTAATAACAAACATAAAGAAACTTATTGATAATAATCAAATAATAGTAGAGGACTTTAATATCCCACTTCCAGTAACGGACAGATTATCTAAGTAGAAAATCAATAATGAAACAATGGCTTTGAGTGACATACTGGACCAGGTGGACCTTATCAGATATATTCAGAACATTTCATCCTAAAGCAGCAGAATACATGTTCTTCTCAAGTGCACATGGAGCATTCTCCAGAATAGATCACATACTGAATCACAAATTTTCAGATCACAGTGCTATGAAACTTGAATTCAACCACAAGTAAAATCTTGGATAGCCCTCAAATACATGGAGGTTAAGGAACATCCTACTAAAGAATGAATGGGTTAACCAGGAAATTAAAGAAGAAATAAAAAAATACATGGAAGCAAATGAAAATGAGTACAGGACAGTCCAAACCCTTTGGGGTACAGAAAACTGAGTCCTAAAAGGAAAGTATATTGCAGTTCAGGCCTACCTCAAGAAGCACAAAAGGTCCAAAATACACAATCTAAACTTACACCTAAAGGAGCCAGAAAAGGAACAGGAAATAAAGCCTAATGCCAGCTGAAAAATGGAAATAATAAAGATAAGAGGAGAAATACATGATATAGAAACAAACAAAAAAACCTGACTAGATCAAGGAAATCAAGAGCTGGTTCTTTGAAAGAATAAACAAAATTGATAAATCCCTAGTCACACTTATCAAAAGAAAACAAAGGACCCAAATAGATAAAATCAAGAATGAAAGAGGAGAGATCACAACCAACACCACAGAAATACAAACAGTTATAACAGAATACTATGAAAAATTATATGCCAACAAACTGGGCAATCTAGAAGAAATGGACAAATTCCTAGAAATATACAAACTACCAAAACTGAAAGAGGAAGAAATAGAAAATTTGAATAGACCCATGACCAGCAAAGAAATGAAATGAGTTACCAAAAATCTTCCAACAAACAAGAGTCCTCGGCCAGATGACTTCCCAGGGGAATTATGAGTCATTTAAAGAAAAGTTAATACCTATTCTTCTCAAACTGTTCCAAAAATACAAATGGAAGGAAGGCTTCCAAACTCATTCTGTGAGGCCAGCATTATCTTGATTCAAAAACCAGACAAATACCCCACTGAAAAGAATTTCGAGCCAATAACCCTGTGGAACCTGGATGCAAAAATTCTCAAAAGATACTAGCAAATCGAATTCAATGGTACATGAAAAGAATTATTCACCATGATCAAGTGGGATTTATTCCTGGACTGTAGGGCTGGTTCACATTCACAAACCAATCAACGTGATGTACCACGTTAATAACAAAAAAAGGATAAGAACCATATGATCCTTTCAATACATGCAGAAAAAACATTTGACAAAATATAGCATCAATTCTTTTTAAAAATTTTTAATGTTTATTTGTTTTTGAGAAAGAGACAGTGCGAGTGGGGGAGGGGCAGAGAGAGAGGGGAACACAAAACCTGAAGCAGACTCTAAGCTCTGAGCTGTCAGCACAGAGCCCAATGCGGGGCTCGAACTCACAAACCAAGAGATCACGACCTGAGCTGAAGTCAGATGTTTAACCAACTGAGCCACCCAGGCACCCCAATATAGCATCCATTCTTGATGAAACCTCTCAACAAAGTAGAGATAGATGGACTATACCTCAACATCATGAAGGCCGTATGTGAAAGACCCACAGCTAATGTAATCCTCAATGGAGAAAAACTAAGAGCCTTTCCCCTACAGTCAGTAACAAGACAAGGATGTCCACTCTCACCTTTACTATTTAACATAATACTGAAAGTCTTAGCCTCTGCAGACAACAAAAAGAAATAAAAGGCATTCAAATCAGCAAGGAAGAAGTAAAATTTTCACTATTTGCAGACGACATAATATTCTATGAGAAAACCTGAAAGGCTCCACCAAAAAATTCCTAGAACTAATAAATGAATTCAGCCAAGTTGCCAGATATAAAATTAACCTGAATAAATCTGTTGCATTTCTATATACTAATAACAAAGCAGCAGAAAAAGAAATCAAGGAATATATCTCATTTGCAGTTGTACCAAAAGCAATAAGATACCTAGGAACAAGCCTATCTAAAGATATAAAAGATCTGTACTCTGAAAGCTATAGAAGATTTATGAAAGATATTGAAGAGGACACAAAGAAATAGAAAAACATTTCACGCGCATGGATTGGAAGAATAAACATTATTAAAATGCCTATACTACCGAAGGTAATCTACACATTTAATGCAGTTCCTATCAAGATACCACCAGCATTCCTTTACAGAGCTAGATGAAACAATACTACAATTTGTATGGAACCACAAAAGACCCTGAATAGCCAAATCAATTCTGAAAAAGAAAAACAAAACCAGAGGCATCACAAATCTGGATTCAAGCTATATTATAAAGTTGTAGTCATCAAGACAGTATGCTAACATACAGTTTGTGCCAGCAAAAACAGACCCATAGATCAGTGGAATAGAATAGAAAACCCAGAGATGAACCCGCACGTATATGGTCAATTCGCCTTCATCAAAGTAGGAAAGAATATCCAATGGAAAAGAGTGTCTTCAACAAATGGTGTTGGGAAAACTGGACAGCGACATGCAGAAGAATGGAACTGGCCCACTTTCTTACACTATACACAAAAATAAATTTGAAATGCATGAAAGACCTAAATGTGAGACAGGAAACCATCAAAATCCCAGAGGAGAACACAGGCAGCAACCTCTTTGAACTCGACTAGAGCAGCTTCTTACTAGACGTGTCACTGAAGGTAAGGGAAAGAAAATCAAACGTGAACTATTGGGATCTCATCAAGATTAAAAGTTCTGCTTTTAATCTGCATCAAGATTAAAAGCAATGGAAACAACAAAACAACCGATTGAATGGGAGAAGATACTTGAAAATGACATATCCGATTAAAATTTAGTATTGAATATCTATAAGAACTTATCAAACTCAACACCCCCCAAAAAACCCAAATAGTCCAGTGAAGGAATGGGTAGAAGGCATGGACACTTTTCCAAAGAAGACATCCAGTTGGCTAACAGACACATGATAAGATGCTCAACATCACTCATCATTAGGGAAATACAAATTAAAACCATTATGAGATGTCACCTCACACCTGTCAGAGTGGCTAAAATGAACAGCACAAGAAGTAACAGGTATTGGTGAGGATGTGGAGAATGCTGCTGGTGGGAATGCTGGTGGGAATGCAAACTTGTGCAGCCACTCTAGAAAACAGTATGGAGGTTCCTTAAAAAAAACTAAAAATAGAACTATTCTATGATCCAGTAACTGCACTATTAGGTATTTGCCCAGTGGATACTAAAATACAGATTCAAAGGGTTATGTTCACCCCATATTATTGCAGCATTGTCAACAATAGCCAGACTATGGAGAGAACCCAAATATCTATTGACTGATGAATGGATAAAGAAGATGTGGGGGTGCCTGGGTGGCCCAGTCAGTTAAATGTTGGACTCTTGGTTTCAGCTTGGGTAATGATCTCATGGTTCGTGGCTTCAAGCCCCGCATTGGGCTCTGTGCTGACAGTGTGGAACCTGCTCTGGATTATCTCTCTCTCCCTCTCTCTCTGGGTCTTGCTCACTTACATTCTGTCTCTCTCTAAAAATGAATGAATATACTTAGAAAAAGAAAGAAATGGTATATGTACACAATGGAATATTACTCAGCCCTCAAAAATGAAATCTTAGCATTTGCAATGATGTGGATGGAGCTAGAATATATGATAATAAGTGAAATAGGTCAATCAGAGTAAGACAAATACCATGATTTCACTCATATGTGGAATTGAAGAAACAGAACAGATAAACATATGGGAAGGGCGGGGGAAGAGAAAAAAAGGAAGCAAACCTCAAGAGACTCTTAGGAAGTACAAACTGAAGGTTGATGGAGGGAGGTGGGTGGGAGAGGGGCTAGAATGATGATGGGTATTAAGAAGGGCACTTGTGAAGAGCACTGTTTATTGTATACAAGTGATGAATCACTGAGTTCTACTTCTGAATCCAATATTGCACTATATGTTAATTAAAATATAAAGAAACCAATAAAGAAAAAAGGCAATATGCTTCAGTGGTGGTTTACCATTAATATCATGCAAAAGAAATAAAATGTATATCCTGGCCTTTAACTCTACGTATACATTGTGAGGAGGGGCTATAGGATAGGCTTGTACATAACCAAAAACTCTAGGTTTTTATTCACTGTAACCAAAAGATGCTGCTACAGTGACATATAAATGCAGTACACACACACACACACACACACACACACACACACACACACAGAGTCACAAAAGCCTGTACAAGCTCAAGGTACTTTATTAATGTCTAGTGTCCTAAACAAGTGAAGGAAAGAATAGTGTCAAAATACTTTATGCTGGTCAAACCACATCTTCTATATTATGTTCAGCCTTAGGCACCATATTTTAAGATTGACAGTGACAAACTGGAACATATATAGGATTGGTAATAAGAATGGTAAAGCATACGGAAATGGTATCAGAAGGAATGGTTGTGGGGACTGAAGATATTTAGCCCAGGATTGAAAACAGAGGAAATATAGTAGTGATCTCCAAGTATTTGAAGGACTGAAAAGGAAAAGAGATTACATTCATTTTTGCATGGTTTCAGAGGGAAAAACTAGAATCAACAAGTAGAAGTTGCATGATGTATTTTGACTCGGTATAAGGAAAACTTTTCTGACCATTAAAGCTATTTAATAATGGCTGATCAATGACATCATAAGTTTCATTTCAGTGACATCAAAGTTTTCAGAGGCTATAAGCCTATCCTTCAGTGACATTTCAGGATGGGTTTCTTCATTGGACAGGATTTAAAATATGGAAAGCAGTGGTTCTCAAACTTCAGAATGAATCCCATAAGGAGAGAGCCTTAGGAATTAGGGCATGAGTACATATATTCTTTTTTTTTTTTTTAACGTTTATTTATTTTTGAGACAGAGAGAAACAGAGCATGAACGGGGGAGGGGCAGAGAGAGAGGGAGACACAGAATCTGAAGCAGGCTCCAGGCTCTGAGCCATCAGCCCAGAGCCTGACACGGGGCTCGAACTCACGGACCGTGAGATCGTGACCTGAGCTGAAGTCGGACGCTTAACCGACTGAGCCACCCAGGTGCCCCAAGTACATATATTCTTAAAACCGTAAGTGATTCTGATACAAATGGTTCACAGCCCCCCTTTGACCTAATTTATTATCATGGTAATATGTAAAATTGTTTCTTCTGAAGTGAAAAGAAGACACTGGTTAACATGAGATTAATAATATTTTAGCTATTCTGAAATTTTCTGTTAACTAAAAAAGTTTTAAAACCACTCTTTAATATCAGTCTAACCCATAGAATATGATATAATTCTGGGAAGAAATTTCATTAGTTTTCATTAAAGATAAGTATATAAAACATTGTGTGCAACTTTTAAATGATATTCATTCCTGTTTTATTTTTTTTTCTGGGAAGAGTGGAAACACTGATCAACAGCAACTGAGTATGTTGTTGAATGTCCTGAAAGTCCTCAATTTATTTTAAATCTTTAACATATCCTAGAGGCATTCTTTTTATAAGGGCCTTTGGCATAACCAGCATTTCTTGAATTATTATAGAACAAATAACTACTGGCAGGTAAATTATTCAGAAGAAATTAAGTGTTACCAGAGAATTTAAAAAGACCTTTTGGTTTTCCTTCCTCTAAATTTGCAAAAGAAAAGCAACCAAGGAATTGGAAATGAAACTTGAATACTAATATATTACTTATTCTCATGGTATTTGGAAAAACTCATTCTTTGTATTTCTCTGCATGTACTTTCTAACCACTATTAGAGCTCAAATCAAGGGAAAAATAATTTCTCTCAGTGTATGCAGAAAACTACTTGATTAACATCAAGGAAGAGAAATTGTCTAAAATGAAGTTAGTTTTGTCTTTCCATGCATGTAATTATTAGGAAACTTAGCATCACTATTTTTGTCTGTATTTACTTTTTTTTTTTTTTTTTTTTTTTTTTTTTTTTTTTTTTTTTTTTTTTTACTATTTATAAGTGAGAGGCATTTAAATCAGGAGTCCCTTCTTCCGTCTACTTCCAAAGGGACTCACCTGTCTACAACCCTTAAAGCCAGGTTTTTTTTTTTTTTTCTATGTCTAGGTTGTGTCCCAATCTCACAGAGTTTTGTGAAGTACTATTTGATTGCTAATATAATAAATGTGTCAATGATTCCTGAGGGCATTATATTCAAGGGAAAGACATGTGGACAGAATTTTTCACTCTGTGGTAAGTCAATGTAAGAGAGCATTTTGAGCAAGCAGATCCTATTTTCCTTAAATCACCCTATATACCAGTTTGCCCTTGCTGGTTACTTATTCCATCAATTACTTTGGTGAGTCAGGCCTTTTAGTGTGAGCACCCTCTCTTGGGTACATGTCTTTCCCTCTACTCAGCATCTTGGTATCTGGATTTGGTGAGAGCATTTCTGTGACTGTAAGAAAGTGTCATGGATTATTTCACACCCTAAATACTTGCTATGATTCTTGCTCACCTATTCACCAAGAAATGCCTTCCCCAAGAATATGGAAGAGAATATTGGGCTCAAAGCCCATGACTGCATGATCTTTTGTCAAATTGGTTTGGGGCCACTGAATTAATGTAGCAACTAAAGCCAGACACTTCCTCCAGAGCCATCAACAATTCAAAAAGGGATGAATCTGTCCCCAAAGCAGAGCAACTGAACAGTTGCAAGAGAAAATTCCTACCCAAGAGAATGATATAGAACGTGTCATTTTTTTGGATGATCTTTTATAGGGTGATCAAGAGGCTTTCATTTAGTGAATACATTTGCTCACTCAGTTTTGGAGAGTCGCCCTTCATTTATTCTTTCCCTTTGGAAGTACTTTCGAGTGCAAATTACTGCTATCAGAAGCCTTGAACTGAGAGGCTATTATTCTCCTTGCTCAGATTAAATTAATTTTGAACAGTTTAATGCAGCATGTCCGAGCTGCAAGTCCAAGTGGTGTCAAATCTATTTCTCTGCTTTTTTAAGCTGCACCTTCAAGGGCAGTATGATTCATGGTGAATGTGTTCTTCTAATGTCTTGCTAAGCGTTATTATTTTCTTTCATTTGCAAGTCATGAGGCTACAAATGTTAACCATTCTCCTCCTAACATTGTATAAAGAATGCATGATTTAAGCCAGGCTGATTTTCCAAAAGGGAGCTTATTACATTTACTTGCTTTACAAATGAAATAAAGAAAAAATACTCTGGATCAAAGCAAGAAGTTTAAAAAGCTAATGAAACATTAGAGAGAGAACTGATTTGAGAAGCATTGCGACATCATCACTGTTGTGTTAAAAAGAAATTATCTTGATCTAAGCTTATGTAATAAAATAAAGGGGTTTTAATGATTGGCTATTTAATTCTGTTTGTGTTTTTGCAGACTTGCAAGAAAAAAAAAAAAACAAAAAAGGATATAAATCTACTTATCTTCTCTCTTCCAGTTCAGGCAATCTACTGTCTCTCCAGTATTTACTCTATCTAAAGTGTCATTGAAATGTGTAATGAAGTTTTTTTTTTTTTCCTGTGTTATTGTGGAACAAACAGTCAAAAGAGTGCAATCGATTAATGACAGAGTAGAAGATGTGCTTTAAGCAGTTAGACGTTTCAAAAACCTATCAACCTTGTGTCTATGTAAAGTACTTAAATTGTAAAGTCCAGGACAGTCTTTTCTACAGCTCTAATCACTAGTCCTATGGATTAACTAAATTAATGTTTTTAAAGGTTCTGAATGAAGATTGATGAAAATACTATATTGCAATCTTCCTTTGGAGTAGGGAGGAGGAAAAGATCAAGGGTATTGTCCCTTCAAAAGCTGGATAAGCATATTGTTCTTGTAATATTACTTTTTTTTAACAGATGAAATAGACTTATGTGAATGTAGTGACTTAATAGAAATGAATAATTGTTATAGTCTAAAAGATAAACATAGTAATAATATAATTTTATTACATTATTGCTATGAGCATTTGAGTCCTTTATCTTTATTCTATACCAAAACACAAGAATCTGTAACTCATGAAAACTTACCTGAGATTCTGGCACCACATGTGAAGAAGGACACTCTAATTGTTGAATAACATGCAGAAAAGGACCAAAAGAGCCTGCAAGAAATGGGGTAAGGGACGGGGAGAAGGAGAAGGAGAAGGGCTACCATATGAATACAGACTAAGAGGATTAAAATTTTGTTCTTAAACAGTGTGAAATCTAAGTCTCTAAGATAAGGGGATAAACTGAATATATATGGATTTGTTTACTAAATGCTAGAATGTCACAGTTAATGGACCTCCTTGAAGTTGGAGGACAATACCAGTTAGTGTACTGGAAAGGAATAGGTTTGAATCCCAGTTTCATTATTTCTTAGCTGTATTATCTTGAGGAGTTATTTAAATAATCGGTGCCTCTGTTTTCTCATTTGCAAAATAGGAGTAATAATAATACCTACTTTATAAGTCTGTTGTGAGGATTAGATTTAATATGTGTAAGATACTTAGAACAGTGTCGAGTACTTGGTAATCGCTATGTAAATATTAGCTATTATTATTATTGCTATTTTAAAAGAAAGTGTGAGTGAATGAAAAATAGTAATCCACATATGGAATGTAATTACCCTACAAAATGGTAGAGAACAAAAATATGAATAGTTCCACAGGGTTTATATTAAAGAGAAACTTTTATAACTCAAGCCAAGAATATTTGGGAAGTGACTTCTGATGTTGATGTCAAGGATAACTAAGTTTCTTGCCAGTATCTATCTAGGTTCTTTAGAACTTTATGTAGCTTAATAGAAGTTCCTTGTTATATAGTGTAATTGAATTATATTAGGAGTCAGCAGGCCTAGATTTTTGTACTGATTTTGACATTTAAAAGTTAAACCTTTGGGAATCTTGTTCAGGTTTTCAGGTCCTCAAATTCAAAATGAGAGTAAGTGTAGCTTCCTCTCTCACAGTGTATTGTTGTGAAGATTAAATCAAATAAATAAATACATGAAAGAGCTGTGTAGATGGTGAAGTACTGTGTAGATGGTGAAGTGAATAATGAAGGCATTATTCGTATATTCTGCTGTCATGGCATCTCATAAAAGATAGGATGATGCTCTGGCTGATCTAATTTCTGTCTCTTATACACCCAATCTATGTGGGCACTTTTTAGTCCTTATCTTACTGTACTTCCTTGGATCACTTGACCCTTTTCACCATTCACTTTTGAAACTCTCATGTCACTTCTGGGACACTAGTTTTTTTTATTTGTTTGTGTTTTACTGCTTCTCGTCCTGTATTTCTTAATATCTCTTCTCATTCCATTTCCATCAGCCCTCTTGCTCCACTCACCCTCTAAATATTTTTACATTTTTGGGGTATTTTATACTTTGTCCCTAGGTGATGGCAAATGATTCCTACTTATATGTATGCATTAGTTCAGGGTTCTTCAGGGAAGCAGAACAAATAGAATGTGTGTGTGTGTGTGTGTGTGTGTGTGTGTGCGCATATGTGAGTGTATGTGTGTATACATACATATGTATAATATACATATATAAAATATATATTAGGGGCACCTGGGTGGTTCAGTCAGTCAAGCATCTGACTCTTGATTTCGACTCAGGTCATGATCTCACAGTTTGTGAGTTTGGGCCCCACATTGGACTCTGGGCTGACAGAATGGAGCCTGCTTGGAATTGTCTCTCCCTTTCTCTCTTCCCCTTTCCTGCTCACATGTGCGAGTGTGTGTGCATGCTCTCTGTCTCTCAAAAATAAATAAACTTAAAAAAAGAAGCAAATGTCTTAAAATATACATATATAATATACATGTTATACATATATATTATACATATGTATAACAAGAAATTATACATATATATAATAAGAAATTGACTCACATAATTCTGGAGGCTAGCAAATCTAAAATCTGTATGGTGGGCTGACAGCCTGGACCTTGGGAAAGTCAACACTACAGTTCTGATCTGAAGATGATTTTCTATAGAACCAGGATGAGCTGATGTTGCAAATGAGGTTGGAAGGTAATCTGCTGGAAAATTCTCTCTTGGTCAGAGGAGGCTGGTGTTCTTGTTCTATTCTGATCTTCAACTGATGGCATGAGGCCAACCCATATTATAGAGGGCAATCTGCTTTACTCAAAGTCCACTGATCTAAATATTAATCTTACCCAAAAGTACCCTCACAGACACATCCAGAATAATGCCTGACCAAGTATCTGGGCATCCCATGGGTCAGCCAAATTGACACATAAAAGAAACATTCACATTATACAAGGAGAGGACTTTGAATTATTACCTTCAGGGCAGACCCTTTCACTTGAGTCTCACATTTTAATTTCTATCTGGATATCTCCATTTGGATGTCTTCTAGGAGCACAAATTATGTTGAAAAGTGACTTCAGTGTCTCCTTCCTTTTTCCCAGCCAGTCTCCCCTCAAAACCTGAACTTTTTCTCATATTTTCATTCTCAGGTAATGATCAAGAAATCTTAGAGTCATCCTTGACCTTCTCTCCCTGGCTAAATCACAATTAGTCATCAAGTGTAGATTTTACCTTTCAGATCATTCTCAGTCTGTTTCTGTATATCTTTATGGTCATTTTGAGCCCACAAAACCTGAATCATTGTTTCTAATATTTGCTTTTGCTAATTTTTATTATCATTCTTAAATTCAAATCTGATTATGCTATTCTTTACTTAAAATTCTTCAATTACTCTTCATATTTAATAGTATGAAATATAAGGGCACCTGGGTGGCTCAGTTGGTTAAGCGTCCGACTTCGGTTCAGGTCATGATCTCATTGTACTTACAGCTCACAGCCCTGAGCCTGCTTTGTATTCTCTGTCTCCCTCTCTCTCTGCCCCTCCCCTACTCATGCTCTGTCTCTTTCTGTCTCTCAAAAATGAATAGACGTTAAAAAATTTTAATAGTATGAAACATAAAAGTTTTGACGTTCTATATGAGGGTTTTGTGATCTAAAGTAAATTATAATGAATTGCTGCTACTTATTAACGAATTACAACTTTATTCTTTATGTAGTCTGTCCTTCCTATAAATAAAATTAAGATGCCTAGTCAAAGAATTGCTCCAACTCTCTGACAGCATGCAGTACAAAGCAAGCCCTTGCTTCCTTAGACCCTCCACAGTATCACCCAACCAAAACCTTATCATAAATTCTTCCTAACACCTTCTTACTGAAGACACTGAAATGAGTAATAAACCTAACTTGTTCACCTATAGGTATGTTCCTGGTGGTCCTTGGCTGAAATGCATTAGCAACATAGTAAACCTCTTACTGAGAACTTGTATAAAACAAAATTTAATTCTAGTTAAAATTTGCTGAGGAAGTATATAATTTCAGATGAATCCTTTTTTGAAGTAAGCAGTTACTTATTAACTGATCTGTCTTATAAACCGATATTTCTGTTTATTAAGTTTGCTTAAAGTGAGGCCATACCTGTGTTTGGATTTCAGTTCAATAAATGACTGGCAAAGACCATTTTGAAAACTTCCTCAGTTTCTTACATACTTGTTGCAATGGTATTACTTATATGGAGAAAATAGATTTGATGAAAGGGGTCATATGTATCTCTCTCCCCTAGGACAACAAATTAAATATAATACAAAATAAAAATCAAACATGATCTGCCAAAATGAAATGAATATATTGATTCTCAGTGCAACTAATGGTATTCTTCTAAAAGGAAATTTACTTCAAAAATGCATTCAAGGCGCCTAGCTGTCTCAGTTGGTAGAGCATGTGACTCTTAATCTTGGGGTTGTATGTTTGAGTCCCATGTTGGGTGTAGAGATTACTTAAAAATAAAATCTTTATTTTTCTCCAAGCTTTTATTTAAATTCCAGTTAGTTAACAGTGTAATATTACTTTCAGGTGTAGAATTTAGTGATTGATCACTTACATACAACACCCAGTGCTCATCACAGCAAGTGTCCTCCTTAATACCCATCACCTATTTGACCCACCCCCCTGCCCACATCCCCTCCAGGAATAAAATCTTTAAAAAATGCATTCAAAGAACTGGAGGCTTTATTTATAGGAGCCAGTGCTGCACTTTTATTTTAAAATCAATCTATAACTTTTCTGGTTTATTGTCATAAACTATGCTAGACTATAATATCTGTGATATATTTTCTGCTAGTGTAAATGATAAGCATTTAGCTGTTAAATTACTTCTAAGACTAGTGTGCCATATATAAATTAACTATTATTCTCGTAATATTATCTATATATTTGTCTTACTTATTATGGTTATATGTACTCTTATATTCATATACTGGATATATTTTAAGGAAAACATTTCCCCAAAACTCCAACCAATAGATATGAATTATTTTACCCAGAACTTATGATAGCCAAACTAGTTAATTTTGGCCAAGAAATGTCAAGTAATAATCCACCTAACATTTCCTTTTTTTCCTGAGTCCAGTCGCCCCTTTGGGTAGATATCATCTTAGTCTACCATAAAATAGGACAACTCTCCACAATTGGAGATACACACACATTTAATTAATTTTAATTTTTAAAATTGTGATAAAAACACATAACATAAAATTTACCATCATAACCATTTGTTTAAAAGTTTATAGTTCAGTAGTCTTAAACATATTCACATCATTGTGCAATAGATCTCCAAAACTTCTCCATGTTGTAAAACTGAAATTTATGCCTATTAAACAGCTTCGCATTTTCCCCTTATCTCAGCCTCAGGTAACCACCATTTTATATTCTGTTTCTATTAATTTGAGTACTTTAGATACTTTATATAAATGCATATAAATGTATATATACAGCATTTGACCTTGTTACTGGCTTATTTAACTTAGGATAATGTCATCAGTGTTCATCTACATTGTAGACAAGAATTCCTCCTCCTCCTCCTCCCCATCCTCCTTCTCCTCCTTCTCCTCCTCCTTTTTCTCCTCTTTCTTCTTGTTAGTGTGTTCTACTTTAAGACATATTATTCTTTGTGGTTAATGTCACAGAAAAATGATTTTTGTATAGAATTTTTTCTCTGAAAATTTGTACATGGTAAAAAATTTTTTCATGGACATTTTTTAATTCAGTTAAGACACAGAGTGGAAGCTTTGGAAAGTTAAATTCCTTCTTGGAAGAATAATCTATCTTTTAATATTCATGTTGCTTTTTCTTTAGAGTCATCTTCAGATTTCAGAATGTCTGTCATCATTAACCCTGTGATCATTGACTATCAGAAAAAAAAAGATTTATTCTATATAGTGTTTTAGGGGGATTTTCTTCCTTTTTAAGATTGAATACTATTCTATAGAGTGTGGGGCATGAGGGTGGCTCAGTTGGTTGAGCGACCAACTCTTGATTTCAGCTCAGGTCATGATCTCATGGTTCCTGGGATTGAGTCCTTCATTGAGCTGCACGCTGACAGCACAGTCTCCTTGGGATTCTTGCTCTCTCTCTCTCTCTCTCTCTCTCTCTCCCTTTCTGCCCCCCATAGTTTTTGCTCTCTCTGTCTCAAAATAAAAATATAAATAAACTTAAAAAATTCTATAGTGTGTATATACCAGAATTTGTTCATCCATTCCTCAGTCAATGAACATTTGGGTTGCTTCTACATCTTGGCTATTGTGAATAACGCTGCTATGAACGTAGGTGTGCAAGTGTCTCTTTGAGACCCTACTTTCACTTCTTTTGTATATATATACAGAAGTGGGATTGCTGTATCATATGGTAGTTCTATTTTTAATTTTTTGAGAAATGCATATGTTTGAACTGCCAAAAATGACTCAAATATGAAATGCAATTCTTAGAATATTCTTGAGGAAATGAGCTACTAAATATTCTTAGAGTTAGGAAGTATACACTCCCCAAAATTTTCCTAATAGAAAGGAACTCTAAGGGTGGTACATGGAAATGAAAATGGAAAATGGAGATATAGCCAAGTCTGTTACATATTTGGAAAGGCAAATATGTTACAACAATTTCTTTATAAGTTTGGATTTCTAAATATGAAACTGTATTTCTTCTGTATACATTATAGTAGCTACTTTTTTGGACTTTTTTTCCTTTTCTAATTTTTCCTTCCAGAAAAATAACAATGCCTTTTATATTCAGAGGTGTGGCTCATGCCAACAAATGTATTTATTGGGTGTATTTCTGCTAGTATGAATAATGCTGCTGCTGTTGATGATGAGTGTATGCTATTGCCTAAGCTCTTCCCTAGAAATGATGAAAATATATTTTGACCCCTTTTCTTCAGCCCCTCAAATCTAACCCCATTGTTTTAATTGTATTCATTTAAGTATCACAAATGGTTTCTTAAAAGCCATGGCAACTACCACTATTAATGAATTATATCTAATTTAGTTTAATTTTCTCTTACTTTGGAAATTTAATATAAAGTTTCCTTTTTATAATTTTTTTCAAGAATGAAGAATTATAACACTCTCACCATTAACTGTTGTATGGTATAGTACTATGTCAATGTTATTATTTTTTAAATTTTATTTGAGAGAGAGTGCACATGAGTGGGAGAGGGGCAGAGAGAGAGGGAGAGCAAGAATTCTATGCAGGCACCACACTGTCAGCGCAGAGCCTGACATGGGGCTCAGACTCACAAACCATGAGATCGTGACCTAAGCCAAGATCAAGAGTCGGATGCTGAGCCAACTGAGCCATTCAGGTGCCCCTGTTAATTATTTTCTAAATAAATCAGTCAATGAATAAAAGTTAATCATTAGAATACTGTTTCAAATAATAAAACTAGGGAGAATGATTGTTAATTGGAATCACCAGAAGAGATGGCTTCCCTAAATACCTGGAATATGAGATTTTTACTGGTCACATGGTATGACAGCAAGAGAGGGATTACAATGGATGTTTAAGGTTACAAAAAAGAAAAGATATTCCATAGAAGTGATATATGTGGTTGATAACATTAGGTTAAACAGTCTGTATCTGAAGATAAAATGAATGGCAGATGCAACAATGCAAGACCAAAATTCTCTAACAATCAGAAGCTGAAATAGAAAAAAAAATCTTAAGGGAAGGGATCTCAGTTTTTCTGCATTGAGTATGATGTTGTCTGTGGGTTTGTCATAAAAGGCCTTTATTATGCTGAGGTATGTTCCCTCTAAACCTGATTTTCATGGATTTTTATCATAAATTGATGTTGTACTTTGTCAAATGCTTTTTTTTTTGCTTCTATTGAAACAATAAGTATTTACCCTTTTTCTTATTGATGTGACATATCACGTTGATTGTTTTGAGAATAATGAAACATCCTTGAATTCCAGGAATAAATCCCACTTGATTGTGGTATATGATTTTTTTAGTGTATTGTTGAATTCAGTTTGCTAATATTTTGAGGAGTTTTGTATCTATACTCATGAGAGATACTGACCTGTAGTTCTCTTTTTTAGTTTTGTCTTTATCTGGTGGTATCCAAGTGATATCTGGTTTCAATTTGGAAGTTTTCCTTTCTTCTTTATTTTTTGTAATAGTTTGAGAAGAATAAAGAAGAGTAAGTTTGAGAAGAATAAAGAACAATAACTCTTCTCTAAAATTTTTTTAACATGTATTAATTTTTGAGAGACAGAGACAGTATGAGCAGGGGAAGGACAGAGAGAGGGAGACACAGAATCTGAAGCAGGCTCTAGGCTCTGAGCTGTCAGCATAGAGCCCAACGTGGGGCTCAAACCCACAAACAATGAGTTCATGACCCGAACCAAAGTTGCATGCTTAACCGACTGAGCCACCCAGGTGCCCCACAATAACTCTTCTTTAAATGTTTGGTAGAATTTGCCTGTGAAGCTGTCTGATCCTGGACTTTTATTTTTTTTGGCAGTTTTTGCATTACTGGTTATATGTCTTTGCTGGTAATTGGTCTGTTCAGATTTTCTATTTCTTCCTGCTTTAGTTTTGTTAGATTATATGTTTCTAGGAATTTATCTATTTTTTCAAGGTTGTCCAATTTGTTAGTACATAGGTTTCCATAACATTCTGTTACAATTGTATTTTTGTGTTGTTGGTTGTTATTTTTCTTTTCTGATTTGTAATTTTGTTTATTTAGGTGTTCTCTCTCTCTCTCTCTCTCTCTCTCTCTTTCATAAGATTGTCCAGAGGTTTATCAATTTTGTTGATTTTTTAAAAGAAACATATCCTGGTTTCATTGATCTGTTCTATTTTTTTTTAATTTTTTTATTTTGTATATCATTTCTGCTCTAATCTTTATTATTTTCTTCCTTCTGCTGGTTTTAGATTTTGTTTGTTGTTCTTTTTCTAGCTCATTAGGTGTAAAGTTAGGTTGTGAATTTGAAATTTTTCCTGCTTCTTGAGGTAAGCCTGTATTGCCATAAACTTCCCTTTTAGAACTGCTTTTGCTGCATTGCAAAGATTTTGGACCATTATGTTTTCATTTTCATTCATTTACATGTCATTTTTGATTTCCCCCTTGATTTCTTCATGGACCCATTCATTGTTAAGTAGCATGTTATTTAACCTCCATGTATTTGTTGTCTTTCCAGATTTTTTTTTTGTGGTTGATTTCTAGTTTCATAGCATTATAGTCAGAAAAGATGTATGCATGGTGTGACTTGATTTTTTTCAGTTTGTTGAGACTTGTTTTGTGGCCTAATGTGATCTCTTCTGGAGAATGTTCCATGTGCACTTGAAAAGAACATGTATTCTGCTGTTTTAGAAAGGAATGTTCTTAAATATGTTTGCTAAATCCGTCTGATCCAGTGTGTCATTCAAAGCCATTGTTTCCTTAATGATTCTCTGTTTGGATGATGTGTCCATTGATGTAAATGGGATGTTAAAGTCCCCTACTGTTGTTGTTTGTTAGTAATTGTTTTATGTATTTGGATGCTTTCTATTGGGTGCATAAATATTTACAATTGTCATATCGTCTTGTTGGATTGTCCTTTTATTATTATAGTGCCCTTCTTTGTTGTTACAGTCTTTGGTTTAAAGTCTAGTTTGTCTGAAATAAGTATTGCTACTACATATTTTTTTTTTACATCCATTTGCATCATAACTCTTTCTCCGTTTCCTCACTTTCAATCTACGGGTGTCTTTAGGTCTGAAATGAGTCTCTTGTAGCCAGCATATAGATGGGTCTTTTTTTAAATCTATTCTGTCACCGTATGTCTTTTGATTGGACCATTTACTCCATTAACTTTTAAAATAATTGTTGATATATATCTATTTATTGCCATTTTATTGTTTTGTGATTGTTTCTGAAGACTTTCTCTGATCTTTTCATATCTTCTCTTTCCTGCTTTGTAGTTTTCTTCAGTGATATATTTGAATTTCTTTTTCTTTATTCTTTGAAGATTTATTAGTAGTTTTTGATTTGTGGTTTCTGTTGAGTTTGTACATAACATCTTCTGCATATAGCAGTCTATATTAAGTTGATGGTCGCTTAAGTTTGAACCCATTCTTTACTCCTCTGTCTCCCAGGTTTTAGGTATATAGTCATATTTTATATCCTCCTATTTTATGAATCCCTTGACTGATTTTTACAGTAATAATTGTTTTTACTGCTTTTGTGTTTTTTTCCTTTTCATACTCTCACTTAAGGTCTTTCCTTCCCACTCAGAGTCCCCTTTAATATTTCTTATAGGACTGCTTTAGTGGTCATGAACTCCTTTAATTTTTGTTGGTCTGAGAAACTCTTTATCTCTCCATATATTCTGAATGATGGTCTTGCTGTCTGGAATATTCTTGGCTGCAGATTTTTCCTATTCAGTACTTAAATATATCATGCCACTTCTTTCTTGCCTGCAAAGTTTCTGCTGAAAAACCCAATGATAGACTTACAGGATTTCTCTCATATGTAACTGTCTACTTCTCTAATGCTGCTTTAATTTTTTTTTTCTTTATCACTACTTTTGTCATTTAATTACTGTATCTTTTGGTGTGGACCTGATTGAATTGAATTTTGGGGGAGATCTCTGTGCCTCATGGATCAAGATATATGTTTCCTTCCCCAGATTAGGGAAGTTTTCAGCTATTATTTCTTCAAATAAATTTTCTACCCCCCTTTTTCTCTCTCATTCTATAATGTGAATGTTTTTATGCTTTATGGAGTCATTGAGTTCCCTAAGACTATTCTAAATTTGCGTATTTTTCCCTGTCCCTTGCTCAGCTTGGTTACTTTCCATTACTCTGTCTTCCAGGTCATTAATATGTTCCTTTGCTTCATCTAGCCTGCTGTTTATTCCATCAAGTTTATTTTTAACTTCATTTATTGTGTTCTTGATCTCTGATTGGTTCTTTTTTTATCTCTCTGTTAAGGGTCTCACTGATATCCTCCACCATTTTTCCAGTCTAGTGATTATTTTTATGATCATTTAATTTGTAATTTAATTATAAATTATAATTATTATACATTTATAATACTCAATTCTCTATCAAGCATATTACTTATATCCATTTTGCTTAGGTCTTTTGCTGTGGTTTAGTCCTCTTCTTTAATTTGGGACATATTCCTCTGTCTCTTAATTTTGTCTAACTCTCTGTGTCTGTTTCTGTGTGTTAGGAAAGTCAGCTACTTCTCTTGTTCCTAACGATAATAATCTGATGAAGAATAGGTCCTATAGTGCCCTGCAGTACAATATCCCTCGTTCTGCAGGGCCTGGTGCTTCAGGGAGTGTCTCCTATGTGTGTTCCATGTGCTCTGCTTTTGGGTCTGCAGTCTGCAGAGGCTCTCTTTGCCTATTGTGGGCAGTATTTGGTCCCCAGCAGGGGTGGGGCATGTTTTTAACAATGTGTGCAATGGTGTCCTTGCAAAATGAGACCTGCCTCTGCCACTGCAGGAACTGAGGTCTTGCAAAACATGTGGGTTGGGAGATATTGGTGTTGGTAGGGTTTGCACAAGTCTTCCAGGGAGGCAGCTTGCAGTGTCAAGACTACAGCAAATGTGACTGGGAAGGATGGTTCCACTGAAGTGTGGTGGAGGGAGGCTTGGTGTAAGCAAGTTAGGTAATGAGTGTCAGTGTTGTGCTGGTTCTTGCAGGTGGCTATTGTTTATGCTGGGGAGTGAGGGAGGGAAACGGTGCCTGCCAGCTCCTTTGTTCCTGGAGTGGTCTCCCCACAATTCTTGTCTCGCTGGGCAGGGAGATGAGCAAATCACTCTCCCTCCTGTCTTCTCCTGACATTTTTTTCAAACTGGTGGTTCTGCATTGTATCTGCAGGGGCTGCTTGTTATGCTGTCACTGTGAGAGTGAGTACTCCACTTCCTAAGGCCCTTGGGACTCTACCAAAGCAGAGACTGCTGATTTTCAAAGCTCCAGGCTTTAAGTCCCTCTGGTTAAAACACACAAAATTCAGACTCTCTTGTTTTCAAGGACAAACTTTATGGGGATTCAACCTCCCTGTTTGTGGGCCCCTGGTATGAAAGTCTGTTCTTTGCCCTTCTCCACACCACTGGCTCCTTCCCCACCTAGGAGTGCCATGTCTCTTTTGTTCCCAGACCATGCCTTCACCCTTCATACCTTCTTTGATGTGGCCTCTTCTCTACTTTTAGTGGAGTTTGTTGCATCAGTCTTCAGATTGTTTTCTGGGTTATTTCTTCTGACATGTTATTTATTTGTATCCATGGGATGAGGTGATCTTAGAGTCCCCTAAAGTCAGGAATGAGGCATGGATGTCCATCTCACCATTTTTATTCAACATAGTGCTGGAAGTTCTAGCCATAGCAATTAAACAACATAAAGAAATAAAAGATATCCAAATGCATTAGGCATTTGGTAAGGAAGAAATAAAACTCTCCTGTTTGTAGATGACATAATACTATATATAGGAAACCCCAAAGACTCCATCAAAAAACTACTAGAACTGATAAATGAATTTAGTAAAGTTATATGATACAAAATCAATGTACAGAAATCTGTTGCATTTCTATACACCAATAATGAAGTAGCAGAAAGTGAAATTAAGAAAAGAATCCCATTTACAATTGCACCAAAGCAATAAAATATCTAGGAATAACTTTAACAAAGAGGTGAAAGCCTTGTACTCTGAAAACTATAAAACACTGATGAAAGAAATTAAAGGTGATGCAAAAAAAAAAATGGAAAGACATTCCATGCTCATGGGTTGGAAGAACAAATATTGTTAAAACTGTACTACCCAAAGCAATCTATAGATATAATGCAATTACTATCTAAATACCAACAGCATTTTTCACAGAACTCGAATAACCAATCCTAAAATTCGTGGGTAACCACGAAAAACTCCAAATAGCCAAAGAAATCTTGAAAAAGAAAAAACTAAACTGGAGGTATCACAATTCCAGACTTCAAGTCATATTATAAAGTGTTAATTAAAACAGTATGGTACTGGCATAAAAATAGACACATAGACCAATAGAATGAGACAGAGTAGAAAATCCAGAAATAAACCCACAATTATATGGTCAATTAACCTTCAACAAAAGAAGAATGAATATACAGTGGGAAAAAGACAATCTCTTCAACAAATGGTTTTGGGAAAAGTGGACAGCTGTGGACCACTTTCTTACACCATATACAAAATAAACTCAAACTGGATTAAAGACCTGAGCGTGAGACCTGAAACCATAAAAATCCTTGAAGAGAGCATGGACAGTAATTTCTCTGACATCAGCCACAGCAACATTTTTCTAGATATGTCCTGAGTCAAGGGAAACAAAAGCAAAAATGAACTATAGAGACTACATCAATATAAAAAGGTTTTGCACAGTGAAGGAAATGGTAAGCAAGACTTGAAGGCAACCTCCGGAATGGGAGATGATATTTGCTAATGACATATCTCATAAAAGGTTAGTATCCAAAATATATAGGAACTTATACAAATCAGCACCGCAAAACCAAATAATTGAATTAGAAAATGGGCAGAAGACATCCAGATGGCCGACAGACGTATGAAAGATGTTCAACATCATTTATCATCAGGGAAATGAAAATCAAAACTACAAGAGATATCACCTCACACCTATCAGAATGGCTAAAATCAACAACACAAAACATAACAGGTGTTGGGAGGATGTGGAGAAAAAGGAACATTCGTGCACTGTTGGTGGAAATGCAAACTGGTGCAGCCACTGTGGAAAACATATGGAGGTTCCTCAAAAAGTTAAAAATAGAATTACACTATGATTCATTAGTATTTACCCAAAATATTCAAAACACTAATCCAAAGAGATATATGCACCCCTACGTTTATAGCAGCCTTATTTACAATAGCCAAAGTATGAAAGCAACCCAAATGTCCATTGACAGATGAATAGATAAAGATGTGGTGTGTGTGTGTGTGTGTGTGTGTGTGTGTGTGTGTATACACATACACATACATATATACATATATATAATAAAATGTTATTTATATGTATAATCAAATATTATTCAGCCATAAAAAGGAATGAAATCTTGTCATTTGCAACAACATGGTTAGAGCTAGAGAGTAAATGCTAAGTGAAATCAGTCAGTCGGAGAAAGACAAATACCATATAATCTCACTTATATGTGGAATTTAAGAAACAAAACAAATGGGGAAAGGGAAAAAGAGAGAGAGCAAGAAGCAGACTCTTACCTATAGAGGACAAACTGATGGTAATCAGAGGAGGTGTGTATGGGGAGGATAGGTGAAAAAAGTGATGGGGATTAAAGAGTACACTAGTCATGATGAAAAGAAATTAAATCTAAATAAAACAAAACTTTTTACATAATAACTGATATGTATGGAAAATAAAATGAATAAAACTAATATAACATCTTTAGATATTTGATATATTAAACATATTAATTAAATAGTAATATATCAGTATATTTTGTGCAAGATATGGGTGACATCTAATATTCTGATACACATATGAGTTTTCTAAGCCATTTGAATTGTGTCCAGAATTCATTTTCTTTATTCTGACACTTGATTATCAAGATGAATAACTTGGGATCCTAGATTAAAGTGAATAAGTAAAGGGAGTTTTGTTTGGTAGCTTTTCTTTTTCTGTTTTTAAAGTTTTGTTGAGGTATAATTGATATATAAATTTGCACATATTTAATTTATACATTTTGATGAATTTGGATGTATGCTAGTGGAAGGGGGAAATGGAGAATTGTAGTTTTTTTAAAAAGGTTTTATTTCTATTTTTGACAGAAAGAGAGCACACGAGTAGGGGAGAGGGACAGAGGGAGAGAGAGAGACAGAGACAGAGACAGAGACAGAGACAGAGAGAGAATCTTAATCAGGCTCCACGCTCAGTACAGAGCCTGATGCAGGCCTTGACCCCACAACCCAGGGATCATGACCTGAGCTGATTCAAGCAATTATATATAATTATATAGAAAGTAATTTTAGTAATTACTATATAAGTATAGTATTATAGTGGTTACTATATTTTGGTTATTATATATATTCTCTGATTATTTTTATCTATATATAACATACATAAATATATATACACATATGTTATCTAATATATAGGTTTTGGTTTGTGAAATTTCTGAGCTATAAATTAGCATCAATGGCTAATAAATTGAAGTGAGGTTCATTCAAAATCCATTTAATAAATATAATATTTTATATAACATAACACTCTCTGCCAGGCACTATTCTAAATACTATTTTATATATGTTTATATGTACACTATATGTAAATTATTATATATGTATACATACATATATATAAATGTAAAATACACACATATTAGTGTCAAAACAACCATCAAGCAACCTTGTATTTCCTTCTTTAAGAAAGGAGAGTTTAAGCTGCGAAAGTAATGTTAGATTTTATTTCACTTTTTTCAGTTGCTGATCATGTCATTCGGCTGATTTTAATTGGGGTGTGTGTCTACTCTTGACTTTTTTTTAATTTTATTTTTTAAGTAATCTTTACACCCAATGTGGGGCTCAAACTCATGACACAGAGAGATGAAGACTCAAATGCTCTATTGACTGAGTCAGCCAGGTGCCCCTGTGTCTACTCTTTACTGATTTAAATAACTCTTTACAAATAATCTGTCATATGTGAAAAACACACTTCAAAGTTTTTTTTATTATTCATATTTTTGACATTTAAAGTAAGCCTGATGTTAGACTGTACATTTTGTTTTACTAGTTTCATTGTATATTCTTTTTCTGGCCAGTGTTATTCTGACAATAATAGTTTGAAAATAGTTTTTATTCACTCACCCAACTTCTGAACATAGCCTCTAATCCTACCCCTCCAGGAAGCATGCCTGCAGACCACCAGCTGAAGCAGAGCACAATCTGTGGTCCACCTGGATATGGGGCTAAGCCAGCAGCTCTGCCCAGCTACTGACTGTAGACTTTGACCCCAGACAACCAGGGAGCCCGGACAGTGACACTGAGCAACCTTGGAGCCCAGTCTATACTATCATCTGGCTGCAGAGCTCAACCTACCAACTCATCCAACAGCTGAACCCAGCATACAGCCTACCTTATTGGTGAACACAGCCTTGGGTGTCTCACCCAAGGAGGGAACACAATCCTTGATCCCATCCAATTGTAGAGCATTGTGGTTCCACCTGACCAGAGCAACTCTGCCCAACTTCAGAGCACAGTCTCCATCCCCACACAAACATTGGGTATAGCTAGAAGCCCTGCATGACTAGAGAGTGGGGCCAGTAACCTGACCCAACAGAGCACAGCCAATGGCCTACCCAATCACAAAGTCCAGCCTGAGGCTTTACCCAACTTTTTGGCACAGCCTGCTGCCCTGCCTGATCACAGAGCACAGTGGGAAGCCCCATTCAGCCATGAAACCTGGCCCCACCTGAATGTGGAGTCCAGCCAATAGCATCATCTGGTCAGGGAGCACAACCTGGAGTGATCACCAGGAGTGATTGCAGAACATGGTCCAAAGCCTGTGACACCTACTGATCAAAGGTGATTGCAGAGCCCTGCTAATGGTCCCACCTGACTGTGTAATAAAGCCAGCAACATGGATGAAACTTGAGGGTATTATGCTAAGTGAAGTAAGTCAGATAAGAGAAAGACAAATACTATATGATCACACTTATATGTGGAATCTTAAAAAAACACTCACAGAAACAGAGTATATTGGTGGTTACTGGGGGTATGGATGTGGGCAAAGGTGGTCAGAGGGTACAAACTTCCAGATAAAAGATGAATAAATTCTGGGGATATAATGTACAACATGGTGACTATAGTTAACAATAGTGTGTTGTATACTTGAGTGTTGCTAAGAACAAATCTTTAAAGTTCTCCCCAGAAACACACACAAAAAAATGGTAGCTATGTAAATTGATGGATGTGTTAATTAATCTGACTGTGGAAATCATTTCACAGTACATATGTATATCAAATCATTATGTCGTTTAACTTAAATTTACATAATTGTATATGTCAAATATATCTCAATAAAGCTGTAAAAAATTAAAAATAAAACAGTTCTTTTCATCTGATAGTACATTCTATTTTTATTAGTAATCTTTTTCAACATGTATCTGGCTATTTTGGTCTACTCAGTCTTACATGTAAATTAAAGAATAATTTTATATAGATACACAATAAAGCCCACTGAGATATTGATTTAAATTTCATTAAATGTATAAATTAATTTGGGGAGAGTTCACATGTATATAGTATTAGGATTTTCCATTTTTACAAGAGAAAAGAGGCAGTGACCTCTTTGACCTCAGCCAAAGAAACTTCTTACATGACATGTCTCTGAAGGCAAGGGAAATAAAAGCAAAAATGAACTATTGGGACCTCATTAAGATAAAAAGCTTCTTTCTGCACAGCAAAAGAAACAATCAACAAAACTAAAAGGCAACTGATGGAATGGGAGAAGATATTTTCAAATGACATATTGGATAAAGGATTAATATCCAAAATCTATAAAAAAACTTATCAAACTCAACACCCAAAAAAACAAATAATCCAGTGAAGAAATGGGCAGAAGACATGAATAGACACTTCTCCAAAGAAGACATCCAGATGGCCAACAGACATACAAAAAGATGCTCAATATCACTCATCATCAGGGAAATACAAATCAAAGCTGCAATGAGATACCACCTCCCACTTGTCAGAGTGCCTAAATTAACAATTCAGGAAACAAGAGATGTTGGTGAGGATGTGGAGAAAGGGGAACCCTTTTTCACTCATGATGAGAATGCAAATTGGTGCGGCCACTCTGGAAAACAGTATGGAAAGTTCTCAAAAAGTTAAAAATAGAAATACCCTATGACCCAACAATTACGCTAAGAAGTTACCCAAAGGATACAAAAATGCTGACTAGAAGGGACACATGCACCCCAATGTTTATAGCAGCACTATCAACAATAGCCAAATAATGGAAAGAGCCCAAATGTCATCAACTTGTGAATGGATTAAGAAGATGTGGTGTATATGTACATATATATATATACATATATGTATGCATGTATATATACATATATATGTACATGTATACATGTACATATACACACATATACATGTATATGTTTGTGTTTATGTATATATATGTATATATATGTATATATATATATACATATACACACACACACATATACATAATGGAATACTACTCAGCGATGCAAAACAATGAAATCTTGCCATTTTTATCAACGTGGATAGAACTGGAGGGTATTATGCTAAGTGAAATAAGTCAGAGAAAGACAAATACTGTATGGTTTCACTCATATGTGGGATTTAAGAAACACAAGAGATGAACATAGGGGAAGGGAAGGAAAAAATAAGAAAAAAAAACAGAGAGGTAAACCATGAGACTCTTAAATATAGAGAACAAACTGGAGGGTTGCTGGAGGAGAGGTGGGTGGGGGGATGGGCTAAATGGGTGATTGGGTGATGGGCATTAAGGAGAGCACTTGTTAGGATGAGCTCTGGGTGTTCTATGTAAGTGATGAATCACTGGATTCTACTCCTGAAACCAAGACTACACTGTGTGTTGACTAACATGAGAATAAAAAAATAAATAAATACAGAAAAAAGATTTTCTATCTAAGCATATAATGTATCTTTCCATGCATTTACTTCTTTAATTAAGCTTATAGTTTTCTTTATATGTTCTTCAACATTTCTTGCCAAATTTATTCATAACCACTTTGCATTTTTTTATTCTTTTATTGAGGAGGTTATTTTTTTTCCTGTTGTATAGATTGGGTATTATTGCTTTAATGGAGTGGTTCTCAATCAAGTTTGATTTTTTTTTTTTTTTTTGCCATGGAGGATATTGGCAATGTCTGGAGGCATTTTTGTTGTCATAATTATGGGAGTAGGGTGGTACTACGGTCAACAAATTGGTAGAAATCAGGGATTCTGCTAAATATTTTATAGTGCACAGGGTAGCCCTGCACAACAAAAATTATCTGACTCAAATTGCCATTTGTGTTAAGATTGAAAAACCCTAGTATGAGATAAAGCTATTATTTTCTTTTTAAATATGTTAATTTTGTAACTGCAAGTTTATTGAACTTTCTTACTCTATTTTTTCTTTTTGATTATCTTGGATTCCTCATGTATATATTTTAACTATAATATACCCCATTCTCTCAAATATTTGAATCTCATTTTATTTCTTATCTGACTATAGTGGCCAGAGTGTCCAGAAGGTTTAATAATGATGATGACTAAAAACATTGTAGTCTCATTTCTGTTTTGAATGGCAATACCCTTGGTTCAGCATTTCCAAAATTATGTTTCACAGAACAGTGGTCCAACCAGATGCTTGACATTAAATAGTTTTTGTGTAAGTGCTACATACATATCCTTCTCTAGTAGAGTCACAATTTATATTAGCATGTTAAAGGAACACTTTGAAAAAATGGTGCTAGAGTGTGGTGGTTCTCAGTCTTCATTGCACATAAAATCAACGTGGAGCTTTAAAAAAAATATTGGTGTCTGAATCCCGCCTCCAGGGATTCTGAATTAATTGATCTCTGGTGGGACCTGGGAATAAAAAAAATTCTTTTTAAATCTCTCTGTGTGATTCTAATGTACAACCATGTTAGAAAACCACTGTTTTTGTTTCTCACCATTAAACATGAAATTGTTTGTTGTTTTGAAATAAACAGTTATATTATGTAATGGGTGAAATATTTTGCTCCTATTTAAAAATAGGTTTTATAGTTAAGAAGGCCAATTTGCAGTTAATTTTCTATTGTTTTTCTTCAGCAATCTTTTATTTGCTATCTTTTCTGATTTCAGATTACTCTTTATTTACAATTGCTTTGGCTTCATAAATGCAGGATTCTTTCTAATCACTTCAAAAAACCAAATTAGCTTTTTTCCTATGTTATCATAAGACTAGATAAAACATGTTGAGTTTGATTCTTGAAGCGTTCCCCTTCTTCTGATCTATAGTATCTCTTTGTAAATCCAGCCACCTTTTAAATTTTCTCACTTTATAGAAATATTTAGGTATATCAGCTTTTGCTTGTGTCTACTTATCCTCCTTTCCCGACTACACTCTATTCTTGAAGGGAATATGACTTGTCAGGAAGGGTAGTGTCCATGTTATTCTTCACTTGCTGTCAGTGGTTTAGAAGGTCTCAGGAGGGATATGTCAAGGTCCTCCATTTGCTTCCCAAACTTGTTGTTCTTTCATAAGAGAAAACACTCTGGGCATCTTCTTATATTTGTTGACGTGCCTTTTCTGCATTTAAGCACCATTGCAAGTTTTTACCTATATTTATATTTTTCAATTAATTTCTATAGGAGTGTGGGAGGGAGGAAAGTTAACACTTCTGATTATGTGACCAGCTTACCTGGAATCTGTCATCCTTATACTCTTTCACTCATAAAGCCAATATAATGGCCTTCATAAATAAATTGAACTTTCTATTTTACTTGTTCTTATGGATTATTATTTCTGTCACTTTATATCTCTTTGCCAGTTATATTCATTTGGTATATAAATACTTCGTCTGATCCATTAATAATTATTGTTATTGTTTTGTTTTCTTTCTGCTTCTTTTTAATACAGTGTACACCAATATTAGCCTTTTTTTAAAAAGTACTCTGTGAAAAACAGATTGAAATTTACTATAGGTAACAGGTGGATTTACAAAGAAAACACTTTTCAGTGTACATTTCCAAGTCCAATACACGCTGTATTCTCTATGAGACATGACTATTTTCTATTGAAACCATATTAGAAAGGTTATGTGTAGATACTAACAATTTATTTCAATGCATACAAAAAATCATTTGGATAATTCATATTATTTTTGATGAACTATCAAAAGAATCCATTGCCTTAAAAGAATTAGAGCAGTGATATAAGTGACTATCAGATGTGTTTAAAGAATGATAGTGGAGGGGCGCCTGGGTGGCGCAGTCGGTTAAGCGTCCGACTTCAGCCAGGTCACGATCTCGCGGTCCGTGAGTTCGAGCCCCGCGTCAGGCTCTGGGCTGATGGCTCGGAGCCTGGAGCCTGTTTCCGATTCTGTGTCTCCCTCTCTCTCTGCTCCTCCCCCGTTCATGCTCTGTCTCTCTCTGTCCCAAAAATAAAAAACGTTGAAAAAAAAATTAAAAAAAAAAAGAATGATAGTGGATATATATTTAAAAACAAATATAATATTCTAAACATACCCATTGCTTGAAAAAATTAGAATTGCATCATATTATGGGCAATAGTTTGTCTCCTAATTCAGTGTAGCAGCATGATGATTCCACATTGTGTGATTACAAAGTGAGCAGATGTGTTTTCTAAATTTTATTTAAAAATATTTATTTATTTATTTATTTATTTATTTATTTATTTATTTAGGAGATAGAAGTATATTGAATACACTGCAAGAGAGTGGTGGGCAGGACAGCAGAAGATAGACTGCCAAAAATATTTATTTTTCTAGTAATGTTCCAATCCTTTTTTATCATGTCATTTTAGTGTGTTCTGTCTAATCATCTATATCTGATTGCCTGAAGTATTTAATCAGCTTTTTTTAAGCGCATTGCCTATTTATTTGGGCTTACTGCTCAAACCCATACTCTGCTTGATTATCCCCGCCATAATGTTGTATATCAACATTTTGAGGAAAATTGATGCCTTTAAAAGACAAAGGTGATGATTTGATTGTATCACTGTATTCAAGATATATTATACAATTTAAATATAAAGAAAATCCCTATACTTTAAGCCATTTCCACACCAACATGCATAGCAAACTGTGAGATATATTCACATAAAATACAGCCCCCAGATAAAATAAACATGCTTAAAAATGCAGAAAGTCATTCCAAGGAAAACTTGAAAAAAATTATGAGAAATTTGAAACATTTTAATGGATTAATGTTGTTATTGATATTAGAACGATATAATTAAGCAACAGTATATGAATATTATAAGGAAATATGAAATATTATTTCACAAACATTATTTAGGAGAAATATAAGCAATGTATATTGTATTCTATATTCTCAAAAAAGTTACGTGTTAGGGCAGTGAAACTGCTCTATATGATACTGTAATGGTGGATACGTGACATTATGTGTTTGTCAAAACCCATAGACCTTTATAACAAAGAGAGTGAACTTTAATGTATTAATATATTTTTTAATAATTATAACAATTGAGGCATCTCAGGGAAGAATGCAGATTGTAAGAAAAGAATCTAATTGTAGCACAAATGTATGAAATAACCTTACTGAAGAGGATGGGAGAATGATACTGATTTGAGTAACTTTGGAAATGAGTGGAATCTATAAGACTAAAGTTAAAGGGAAATGTACATAAGCAATGTACTAAACTTGATAAATTTTTTTCTTATGGGAGTATGAGTCAATAATTCTAAAACTATTATATAAGTATATAAGAATTGAATCACTGAGTTAGTTGATGATGGGTGTTGGAAGCCTGATATCTTACAGTTGGAGTTTGAGATTATAGGTAAGCAGTGGAAGGAGGCTGTGACTCGTGATGATGAATTAGAATTGAACACATCAGTATGAACACATGTTTAGCTCACTATAGATACAGATGAAGATTGTGTGCGTGTGTGTGTGTGTGTGTGTGTGTATGTGTGTTTATACACGGGTTAGTACACACACGTATATTTCTTTGCTGTTTTAGCTGAGAGGACCTAGAAACAATGGCATCCCAATAATAAAAGAACCTTTAACACCCAGATCTTGGTTTTTATTAGTATTGTATCACAAAAAGAATCAGGGCTCTTTGGAGAAACAGCTGATTCTAGAACAGGGACTGGAAATATGTAAGCCTGGAAGGTCTGTTAGTTCCAGAAAATAAGGGCTAAGAGGAAAAAAAAATAATGGGAGTGTGTCAAAAGGACATAAGGACCAACTGAAAGAGCTCCCAATGGCCAAATAGAATAGTTTGAACAATAAAAATAAATAAAGTAGGTTAAATTATATACTGAAGTATAAAATAGACATCCACGTGTCCATAAAGATGAAAATAAATGATATAACAAATAAATGGGAGAGAAGAGACAAATCTCACATTCCGAAGAATTCCAAATAATTTAGGTAGATATTCCATCCACAGTGAGGTGAAGCATAATTCCCCTTAGGATTTTTGGGATACACATAGTGACTTCCCTTCACAGAGTACGTTGCTCAGGAAAGAAGGACACCTAACAAACACTGCCTCAGCTTGGTGAATAAAATTAACATCTACAGTGATAAGCCATGTAACCTTGATGAAATGAAATGAGAATAGCACTTTACCTCTGTGATCTTCCCACCAAAAACCTATAACCCCAGTTTAATCATCAGACAAATGAAGAAACATTGAACAAATTCCAATTGAGTCTACAAAATATTTGACCCACACTCCTTGAAATTGTCAAGGTCATAAAAAACTAGGAAAGTCTGAAAAATTATCACAGCCCGTAAGAAACTAAAGAGACATGCAGCTAAATGTATTTGATATCTTGGATGGAGTCTGAGAATATAAAAAGGATATTTGGTAAAAAGTAAGGAAATCTTAATAAAGTGTGTACTTCTGTTAGTAATAATAATTAATATTGGTTCTTATTGTGACAGATGTACCATACTAATATAAATGTTGGTTACTACTGGAAACTGGCTATGGAGCATAGGGAAAAGCTGTACTATTTTTAGCTACTATTTTTATTTTTCTGTGAATCTAAAATTATTCTAAAATAAAAGTTTATTTAAAAAGAATGCCAGAATGGTTAACCCACTCCATTGAAGATACAAAAACACCAGATTGAAATTATAGCAATAATGCTATAATATCTGAGATGAAAATACATTGAATGGGCTTAACAGCAGATTAAACATAGATTCGTGAACCTGAGGAAATTGCAGTAGAAACTTCCAAAAGGAATTCAGAAAAAAATAATTAATTTTGTTAAAAGTATACCAAGTATTAATGAACTACGGGACAACTTCAAGTGGCCTCATGTATGTATATTTAGAGTCTTCAAAAGCATAGGAAGGAACAGAAAAGAATTTGAAGAAAAATGGCTGAAGTATTTCCAAATTTGATGAAAATCATAACCCCAAATACCCAAGTAGTTCAGAAACAAGAAACATGAAGGTAACTACATCAACACATATCAAAATTAATTACTCAAAATCAGCAATAAAGAGAAAAATCTTAAAAGTAACCAGGGAGAGGGGGAGATCCTTATATACAAAGGACCAAACATAAGGATGACATCAGATTGCTCATAAAAAACAATACAAGTGAAAAGTCAGTGGAATAACAGCTTTAAAATATTAAAAGGAAAAAAACCTCATACATAAGCTGAAATAATTTGTCACTGGCAAACCTGAACTATAGGAAAATTAAAGGAAGGTTTTCAGGCAAAAGAAAAATTATTCCAGATGGGAATATGGGTAGAAACAGAAGGGAGAGATTACAAAGGTATATAAAAATGCTTTTGAAGGTGATGGATATGTTCATTGTCTTGATAGTGGTGATGATTTCAAGGGTGCAGACACATGTCAAACTTGTCAAATTGTAACTTTAAAAATGTACACTTTACAGTTAAACATACAATTAGCATGTGACCCAGTTATTCCACTTCTAAATATTGAATATAAATAAAACTATATATCCATACAAAACCTTGTACACTAGCATTGATAGAAGGTTTATTCATAATATGGATAACAAACTGGAAACAACACAACTTCCATCAATAGTTGAGTGGATAAATAGTATATTCATACAATGGAATACTACTCAGTGATAAAAAGAAATGAATTATTGGTATTCTTAAAAAGAGATGAATCTCAAAATAAACATGCTGATTATAAGTAGGCACAAAAGACTAAATACTTCATGATTCCATTTGTATGAAGTTCTTTTTTTTTATTGTTATTATTGCTTATTTTTTTTATTTTTTATTTTTTAATATATGAAATTTACTGTCAAATTGGTTTCCATACAACACCCAGTGCTCATCCCAAAAGGTGCCCTCCTCAATACCCATCACCCACCCTGCCCTCCCTCCCACCCCCCATCAACCCTCAGTTTGTTCTCAGTTTTTAACAGTCTCTTATGCTTTGGCTCTCTCCCACTCTAACCTCTTTTTTTTTTTTTCCTTCCCCTCCCCCATGGGTTTCTGTTAAGTTTCTCAGGATCCACATAAGAGTGAAAACATATGGTATCTGTCTTTCTCTGTATGGCTTATTTCACTTAGCATCACACTCTCCAGTTCCATCCACGTTGCTACGAAAGGCCATATTTCATTTTTTCTCATTGCCACGTAGTATTCCATTGTGTATATAAACCACAATTTCTTTATCCATTCATCAGTTGATGGACATTTAGGCTCTTTCCATAATTTGGCTATTGTTGAGAGTGCTGCTATAAACATTGGGGTACAAGTGCCCCTATACATCAGTACTTCTTTATCCCTTGGGTAAATTCCTAGCATTTGTATGAAGTTCTAAGGAATGCAGAGTAATATGACAGAATCAGAATAGTGGTTGCCTAAGAAAGGACAACTTGTAGATACACTTCTTCACCACCCCCCAACAAAATAAATCAGAGTTCTTGGAAATGATAAAGTGCTTAAAAATCAGATTAATATAACTAAATATTGGTTTAACGACCAAGGACAGCCAAGGTCATTTTTCAAAATGGGGGATTTCAAAATGGGATTTTTCAAAATGGTAGTACAAAAGGGTAAAGAGATGAAAAGTGTGAGTGAAATGTTCTGACATGGAATACTTTGTAAAATAAATTCCCAAGCAGAGGAAGGAGAAGAGGAAATATTCAAAGAAATAAAAATATAGAAATCTATACACGTGCACATGTACACACTTACTTGACATATTTGAGTGAGGGGTACATATATGCAATTCTGAAACCCCTGACTCTCTAGAAACATTCAGTATTTCCTCTCTGTGAAATGCAGTAAATAGAGTATTTCAGAGCCACACAAAAATTTTCTCTCCATCTGCCCCCAAATTGGGCCTTTCATAATTTTTATTTATTTTTTATTTATTTATTTTATTTTTTAATTTTTATTACTTTTTAAAATTTTTTTATATATGAAATAATTTTTTTAAATGACAGTCTTCAAATATTTTTGTATTTTGCCACATAGAAAATTAAATTTTCAGTTGAGCCACTATGAGGGATTTGTCATAATAGGATTCAATAGCTTGGATTTATAAAAATTTTTAAAAATGTATAATTAAACCTCTGACACCTGCTATTTATGTCTCTATCTATCTATCTATCTATCTATCATCTACCTATCTATCTATCTATCAGTCATCTACCTATCTGTTTGTCATTCTATCTATGCAAAGGCCATGTTTCCACTGAATCAAGACTAGGTGTTCTTTTGACTAATGCTTGTAATGTCTTTGAAAAGAAACTATATTAGAGAGAATATGAAAATATTTAAATGATAGTCACTTAAGAATTATTAGTTATTTCAAGACATAATCTAAGCTACCATTTTTCTCTCTTGAATGACAAAAACAAGGTGGCCTGCTAGGACATTAAACAAAGGAAGCTGAGAGAATAAAGGATGCTTCTATGGTTTTCCTCTCTCTCTTTTTTTTTCTCCCCTTTCTCTATATTCATCTGTTTTGTTTATTAAATTCCACATATGAGTGAAATCATATGTTATTTGTCTTTCTCTGACTGACTTGTTCCACATAGCATAATAGACTCTAGCTCCATCCTATTTTTTTTTAATTTTTTTTTTTAACGTTTATTTATTTTTGAGACAGAGAGAGACAGAGCATGAACGGGGGAGGGTCAGAGGGAGGGAGACACAGAATCCGAAATAGGCTCCAGGCTCTGAGCTGTCAGCACAGAGCCCGACGCGGGGCTCGAACTCACGGACCACGAGATCATGACCTGAGCCGAAGTCGGCCGCTTAACCGACTGAGCCACCCAGGCGCCCCTCTAGCTCCATCCTAAAGAGAACAAACTGAGGTTGATGGATGGGAGGTGGGCAGAGGATGGGCTAATTGGGTGATGGGGATTAAGGAAGGCACTTGTGATGAGCACTGGGTGTTATGTGTAAGTGATGAATCACTAATTCTATTCTTGAAACCAGTATTACACCATATGTTAACTAACTTGAATTTAAATAAAACTTGAAACAAACAAAAAGAGGATGCTTCTAATTTTGCCAGTGATTTCTTTAACAGATACCTGAAAAAATCATTATATCTTGTATTTTAAAATTCTAGATATATACGTGCAGTAATGTAGTGAGAAGTGTACAAAGCTGAGAATCAGAATCAAATTCTTTAATCATACACTGACATTGTGATCTTGGACATATTACTTATGTGTTCTGAATCTAATTCCTCATTCATAAAGTAGGATAGTTGACATATACTCTCTGATGGAGTTGCAGAGAGAATTGAATGAGACAGTAGATGTGAAAAAGCACTGAATGTATTAGGCATTAGTGTAAACCTTAATTTAATTTAAATTAATGTAAAATAATCTTATACATTAATTCATTCAAACACATTTCTTTATAGTTACATACAGTGGTGAACAAAAGATCTTCACAAATCTATGTTCTTGGCATACGTTTTAATGCAAGGGGACATGTAACAGACAAATACATTAAAGAATGATTAGTGCTACCGAGGAAAGTAAGTTAGAAAATAGTAAAGGCTGTTGAGAAGTAAAATAATTGGTCCAACTTTCAGTAGATAATCAGAGAAGGCCTCACTGAAAAGGCTACAAATATCTGAAGGGAGCAAGTGAGAGAGCTATATGGATATATTACAGAAGTGTGCTCCAGCCAAAGTAAACAGCAAATGCAATAACTGTGAAGCAGAACTATGCCTGAGTGCTGGAGGAGAACAAAGATGCCATTTTAACAAGAATGAAATTCATTTGGGGAACAGTAGTATAAGATGAGATTAGAAGATAAAGGGGTCCATATTATATAGAGCTCTGCAAGCCCTTTTAAGGACTTTGTATTTTAAATAATTTGAGAAGTGATATGGGCTGGATTACATTTAGCAGAATACAAGAGGACAAATGTGGAAGCAGAGCTTTAGCAGTGATCCAGAAGAGAGGTAATGCTGGCAACAGAGCATTATGAGTGGAGGAGGAGAGAAATGGTGAAGAGAAATGGTCGGATTCTAGATACTTTAAAATATTGACTTAATTCAACATTTTAAATATTGACTATGTTGGTGGCTCCACACAGTGAAGGTTTTTCACCCCTTAGTCTTTGTGGCTTGATTTTTTAAAACATCTAACGTATCCAGCTTTATTGGATCCTATTAGTTTTACAAAGTGATTTTACCATTGTACACTACTACTGTCAATACCTGAAAGTTCTAGTTGCTCCACATTCATGCAAGAATTTATTTTTCATTTTTTTCATTTTAAGCATTTTGGTGAATATATAATGATATTGCACCATGGCATTGGTCTTCTTTCTCTGATGACTAATGAAGAGCATCTTTTCATGTTAATTGAACATATGCTCTTCTCTGAAGTGCTTGTTCACCTATTTTGTCCATTTTAGGGGGTAGGACTGTTTTCGTTTCTTATTGATTTGTAAGGATTACTTACATATTTTGGATGCAAGTCCTTTCTCAGATATATGGATTACAAAAGTGTTTTCCACTGTTCCTTGACTTTGTACTCTCTTAAAGTTCTCTTTTGATAAATAGAAATTTAAATTTTTTTTTGTTTAGTGCTTCTAGTGTTCTCTTGAAGAAATTATCTAATTCTATTTATATTTCACGTTTAGTAACACAATCCATATGTAATTTATTTTTGTGTATGACAGGCTGGAGGCAAGATTAGGGTGTTTTTTTCCCATATGAGTAATTAAGTCATTTGTCAAAAATTTTATTTTTTTCACATTTTACAGTAGGTATCCATATACATATGGTTCTACTTCTGGACTCACTATAGTGATCCACTGTTCTATATTACTAATAGCATACTGTCTTATTATAGCTTTATAATAATGTTTTTTTATCTAGTAATGTAAGTCCTCCAGCCTTGTTCCTGTTCTTTAATATTGCATTGCCTATTTTTGTCCCTTTGCATTTCCATGTAGATTTATATTCAGATTGTCAATTTCCACGAAAAAACTTCTGGGATTACTATTAGGATTTATTGAATAGATCAATTTGTCGGCAAAGTGACATTATTACAATATTGCATCTTCTTATATATGAACATGTTGAATTTCTCTACTTATTTGGGTCTTTAATTTCTCTAACAAGTTTTTTATTTTCATTTTACAGGCCTTGCACATGTTTTATTATATTTACTCTGGGGATTTGATATTTCTGGTATTACTAAAAATGGTTTGTTTATTTTAAACTTCATTTTCTATTTGTAGTTGTTATATAAATAAATACAGTGCATAAAATACTGAACTTATATCAAGCAACCTTGCTCAGTTAACTCATTAATACAAATTGGAAATCATTTTGGATTGTCTACATACATAATCATGTAAAATTAACTCTACAAATAAGGGAAACTTTATTTCTTCCCTTCCAATTCCTGCGTCTTCTATATTTTATTCTTGCTTAATAGCACCGACCAGGATCTCCAGTACAATATTTAATAGAAGTGGTAAGAGTTGGCATCCATGCATGCAATGTGTCTGTTTTTAGGAGAATTGAGTTCAATTATATGTCCCTAAATTGTTTTTAAATATAATCTATTGTCAGGTTAGCTAACATACAGTGTATACAGTGTGCTATTGGCTTTCAGAGTAGATTCCCATGATTCATCACTTACATACAACACCCAGTGCTCATCTCAACAAGTGCCCTCCTCAATGCCTATCACCCATTTCCCCCACACACACCACCCCATCAACCCTCAGTTTGTTCTCTGTATTTAAAAGTCTCTTATGGTTTGCCTCCCTCTGTGTTTGAAACTATTTTTCCCCTTCCCTTCCCCCATGGTCTTCTGTTACATTTCTCAAATTCCAGATATGAATGAAAACATATTATATCTGTCTTTCTCTGACTGACTTATTTCACTTAGCATAATAACCTCCAGTTCCATCCACATTGTTGCAAATGGCAAGATGTAATTCTTTCTCACTACAGAGTAGTGTTCCATTGTTTATATATACCACATCTTCTTTATTTATTCATCAGTTGATAGACATTTAAGCTCTTTCCATAATTTGGCTATTGTTGATAGCACTGCTATAAACATTGGAGTACATGTGCCCCTATGAATCAGAACTTCTGTATCCTTTGGATAAATTCCTACTAGTGCTATTGCTGCATTGTGGGGTAGTTCTATTTTTTATTTTTTTTGAGGACCTCCACACTGTTTTCCAGAGGGGCTGCATCAGCTTGCATTCCCACCAACAGTGCAAGAGGGTTCCCATTTCTCCACATCCTCGCCAACATCTTTTGTTTCCTGAATTGTTAATTTTCGCCACTGTCACTGGTGTGAGGCAGTATCTCAGTGTGGTTTTGATTTTTATTTCCCTGATGATGAGCAATGTTGATCATCTTTTCACGTGTCTGTTGGCCATCTGGATGTCTTCTTTGGAGAAGTGTCTATTCATGTCTTCTGCCCATTTCTTCAATGGATTATTTCTTTTCAGGTGTTGAGTTTGGTAAGTCCTTTATAGATTTTGGGTACTAATCCTTTATCTGATATGTCATTTGCAAATATCTTCTCCCATTGCATCGGTTGCTTTTTAGTTTTTTTTTATTATGTCCTTCACTGTACAGAAGTTTTTTTATATTAATGAGGTCCCAAGAGTTCATTTTTGCTTTTGTTTCCCTTGTCTTCAGAGACATCTTGAGTAAGAATTTGCTTCAGCTGAGGTCAAAGAGGTTGTTGCTTATTTTCTTATCTAGGGTTTTGATGGTTTCTTGTCTCACAGTTAGGTACTTCATCCATTTTGAATTTATTTTTGTATATGGTGTAAGAAAGCTATCCCGTTTCATTCTTTTGCATGTTGCTGTCCAGTTCTCCCAGCATCATTTGCTAAAGAGACTGTCTTTTTTCCATTGGATACTCTTTCCTGCTTTGTCAAAGGTTAGTTGCCCATACATTTGTGGATCCGGTTCTGGAGTCTCTATTCTATTCCATTGGTCTATGTGTCTGTTTTTGTGCCAATACCATACTTTCGTGATGATTACAGCTTTGTAGTACAGGCTAAAGTCTGGGATTGTGATGCCTCCTGCTTTGGTTTTCTTTTTCAACGTGACTTTGGCTATTTGGGTCTTTTGTGGTTCCGTAAAAATTTTAGGATTGTTTGTTCTAGCTCTGAGAAGAATGTTGGTGCAGTTTTGATTGGGATTGCATTGAATATGTAGATTGCGGTAGTACCAACATTTTAGCAATATTTGTTCTTCCAATCCATGAACATGGAATGTTTTTCCATTTCTTTGTTTCTTCTTCAAATTCTTTCATAAGTTTTCTATAGTTTTCAGATAGAGATCTTTTACCTCTTTAGTGAGGTTTATTCCTAGGTATTTTATGGTTCTTGGTGCAATTGCAGATGGATCTATTTCTTGATTTCTCTTCCTATTGCTTCATTGTTGGTGTATAGAAATACAACCGATTTCTGTACATTGATTTTATATCCTGTGAGTTTGCTGAATTCATGTATCAGTTCTAGCAATTTTTTGTGTAGTCTTTCATGTTTTCCATGTAGAGTATCATGTCATCTGCTAAAAGTGGAAGTTTGACATCTTTGCCAATTTCGGTGCCTTTTATTTCGTTTTGTTGTCTGATTGCTGAGGCTAGGAGCTAGGACTTTCAACACTATGTTAAACAACAGTGGTGAGAGTGGATACCCCTGTAGTGTTCATGATCTCAGGGGGAAGGCTCTCAGTTTTTCTCCAGTGAGGATGATAGTAGCTGTGGGCCTTTATATATTGATTTTATGATGTTTAATATTGAACCAGCCCTGAAGCCCAGGAATGAATCCCACTTGATCATGGTGAATAATTTTTTTTTAATATACTGTTTAATTCGACTTGCTTGTATCTTGTTGCGAATTTTTGCATCCATATTAATCAGGGATATTAGCCTATAATTCTCATTCTTTAGTGCGGTCTGTCTGGTTTGGGAATCAAGGTAATGCTAGTTTCACAGAATGAGTCTGAAGCTTTCCTTCCATTTCTGTTTTTTTGGAACACCTTGAGAAAAATAGGTGTCTGCTTTAAATGTCTGGTAGAATTCCATTGGGAATCCATCTTGCCCAGGAATCTTATTGGTTGGGAGGTTTTTGATAACTTATTCAATTTCTTTGCTGCTTATGGATCTGTTTAACTTTTCTACTTCTTTCCATTTGAGTTTTGGTAGTGTGTGGGTGTCTAGGAATTTGTCCATTTCTTCCAGATTGTCCAGTTTGTTGGCATATAATATTTCATACTACTCCCTTCTGTGGTGTTGGTTGTGACTCTTCTCTTTCATTCATGATTTTATCTATTTGGACCCTTCTTCATTTCTTTTTTGATAAATCTGATTATCTCTTGCTGGGCTGGTTTAGTGGTCATGAACTCCTTCAGTTTTTGTTTGTCTGGGAAACCTTTTATCTCTCCTTCTATTCTGAATGACAACCTTCCTGGATGAAGGTTCCTTGGCTACATAGTTTTCCTATTCAGCACAGTAAATATTTCCTACACTTGCTTCTGGCCTGCCAAGTTTCAGTGGACAGATCTGCTATTACCCTTATGCGTCTACCCTTGTAGGTTAAGGCCTTTCTGTCCATAGCTGCTTTCAGAATTCTCTCTTTATCTTTATATTTGGCCAGTTTCACTATGATGTGCCATGGAGTTAACCTGTTTTTGTTGACTCTAAAGGGAATTCTCTGTGCCTCCTGGATTTGGATGTCTGCTTCCTTTCCCATATTAGGAAAGTTCTCAGCTATAATTTGTTCAAATAAACCTTCTGCCCCTTTCTCTCTCTCTTCTTCTTCTGGAACTCCTATTATATGGGTATTGTTATGTTTCATTGAATCACTTAGGTCTCTAATTCTCCCCTCATGGTCTAGTATTTTTCTATCTCTTTTTTTCGGGTCATGATTTTCCATACTTTTGTTTTCTATTTCATTTATTCTTCCCTCTGCTTCCACCATCCTTGCTGTCACTGCATCTAGCTTATTTTGCATCTCATTTACAACATTTCATAATTTCTCGTGACTATTTTTTAGGTCCTTGATCTCTGCAACAATAGATTCTCTGCTGTCTTCTACACTTCTTTCAAGCCCAGCCCAATAGTCTCATGACTATTATTCTAAATTCATGTTCAGATATATTGTTTATATCTGTTTGGAGCAATTCTCTGGCTATCATTTCTTCCTGGAATTGCTTTTGAGGAGAATTCTTGTTTCATCTCTTTGGCTAGTTTTCTGTCTTTTACATGTTTGAATGGCTTGTTATGTGTCCTGCACCTGCAAGTACTACTATGTTAAAAGGGGTCACACACTGTCCTGGGCCTGTCCCTTCAGGAGGTGTTTTTGGAGTGTGTTGTGTACTCTGTTTTTATGACTCTGGTTGCTTTATCTCACTACTCATAGTGTTGTCTTGGACCATCCACCAGGTGTGCTTTGATTTGTTCATTGAAGTAACCCTGGGAAAAATTAAAAGTGGGAGGTGGTGGAAAAGCCTCATCCCATACAAAGAGAGAAATGACAGGGGTGGGGGGAAAAATGACCAGGCAGAGAATTGGGGAAACTATACACCTTAATCCAGAGACAGAGGAAAATAAAGAAAAGATACACAAGAGGAGTAAAAATAATAGATTAAAAATGCCTGCTTAAACAAACCAACAACCAGAATAGAGAAGGGAACAAAGAAGAAGAAAAGAAAAACAAATATATCTGTATATCTACATATAGATATATAGGTATATAATAAGAATATATATATATCTATATATACATATATATAGATATATATGTATATATAGATATATATAATAAGAATTGACTAAAAATCAAATCAGAAAATGCAAAACCATGGGACCATTGTATGATGGTGCCTTGGAACCGGTGGCTGTGCTGTTCTGGAGGAGGGGCCCTCTGGTTGGTCAGTGTCAATTTTGCTTGGTTGCCAGGCATGGAGGGGCATGGAGGGGCAGTGGTCCACTGGGGGCCAACTGTCCTAGTCCCTGAAGCCCCACTGTGTTGATGATGGGGAGAAAAATGGCAACACCCCGGTCTCTCCTCCCCTGACCAGGTGTTCCAAACCATATGGTTTAGGCAGTCCTCAGCACCACACGGGCATGAAGGGGTCACTTTGTCTCTGCTCCATAGCCTCCTGTGCCTCCCAGGTGCTAGGATGGGATTCAAACCTCTAGGTCTTAAAAAATCCTGCTCCATGTACCCTGGTTCAGGGGTAGTGCCACTCTGCACAACCAACAAAGGACTTCTGGCTGGTGCCTGCAGGGTCCTTTGTCCTAGGAGCACAATCTTTCCACACCACTCAAGGGAGGAGACTGCTCTCCCAATGCACTTGTGAGCTATGAAGCCCATGGCTGGCTCCTCCTCCCCTCAGGGCAGCTGTGGTCTGGAGAAAGTCATGCCAACCCTGGATTGTCACTCCTAAGACTGTTTGCAAGTTAGACTGGCCTCGTTTTTTCCACTTCCCAGTCCGTGGTAGTCTGGAGAGGTTTTTCTCTTGTCCAAATATAATCCCACACTTCCACAGCCTCTCTTTCTCTTCCTTTTGTCTCTCCACCAAAGGGATTCCTTGATCCATGCCCATTCTGCCTGCTTTAACTCTCCCAATTCGCAAGCATGCACCTCTGTCCCACCAAGCCATCTCCATGGGCCCCTGGAGTGGTTTCTGTCACGTTATAGCTTGTATTCCTGGAATTCCAAGTCTTCTGGCCTCAATACTGCTGTATTTGAGGGACAAGGGAACTTCGGGCCCCCTCCTTCTCTGCCATGTTGGCCCACATCCATCCCCAAATTGAATGTTTACTGCAGAATTTATTGTAGATTTTTTTTAGATTTAAGAAAGTTTTCTTTAATTCCTATCAGGGTAATCTTTGTCATGAATACAAGCTGAATTTTATCAAATATTTGTTCATCATAGTGTTATTTTCTCCTTTTTCTGTTAATAAAAGAAACTATGATTACTGATTTTTTCATTGAATTATTATTTATTTTTGATTACTAAACCAACATTGCACCCCCAGGACAAACTTCTCTTGATTATGTTGTATTAGATTTTTGCGTATATCAGGATTCAATTTGCTAATGTTTTGTTTAGAATTTTTGCATCAATGGATAAAAGAATGTTCCAAATGTATGTGGTATACAAGAGTGGTATACAACATTTTAGATTTAAAGATACCTATTGCTTCCTTCTAAAAGAATGTAATTAGAAATATCATGCAAAGGTTATCCGAAAGAAAGCTGGAGTGGGTACACTAATGTTAGATAAAATAGGCTTGAAGTCAAAAAAGTCAATTTTATAATGTTGAGAAGGACAGTTCTTCTAACGAATATAACAATTATAAACATAAATTTACCTAAATATGTAAATCCAAAATATAAGAGGTAGAAACAAATAGTTTAAGAGAGAAATAAGCATAAATACCTCACTTTTATAAGTGGATAAGACAGTTAGAAACAAGGAAATGGGAGGCTTGAACAACACTATGAACCAACTAGACCTACTAGATATCTGTAAAAAACACTCCCTCCCTTAACTGCAGAATAAACATTCTATTCAAGTGAAGATGGAATATTTTCTAGAATAGATGATGTGTTAAGCCATAAAATAAGCCCAATAAATTTAAAATGATTTAAATCATATAAAACATGTTATCTGACTACAATTGAATTATGACTTAACAGAAATAAAAAAGGAGTATAAGATAATAATATGAATAATTATATGTCAAAAATCAGTTATTATGTATGAACAAATTTCTAGAAGGAAACAAACTCAAGAAGAAAATATTAGAGAAAAACATTAAGAGGACCAGATTATCAGTTCAGGTGGCCCAATATCTGATGAGAATCCCCAAACAGAGAATAGACAACATAGAAGAGAGGAAACTATGAAAGTAATAACAAAATTTTCTAAAACTAAAGAACATGAGTCTTCAGATTTTAAAGGCTCATTATATACCCAGCATAATAAATGAAAGAAATAAATACTTGGAAAAACAATAACAGAAAAAACATCTAAACCTAACTTCATCCCTCTGAAATTTTGGAACCCCAAGGATAAAAAGGAATTTCTGGAGAAAATTATACAAGACAAAAAAGCAAACAGATCATTTATAAAAAAGCAGTACTCAAACTAGCATCAGACTTTTAATCAACACTGGATAAAAGTATCTTCCATGTTCTGATGTACAATGTTTTTAATTTATAATTCTTCATCAAACCAAACTATTAAGACAATGGTAGGACACAGAGCAGTGCTATCAACAGTAGCCAAATTATGGAAAGAACCCAAATGTCCATCAATTCATCAGTGGATAAAGAAGATGTGGTATATGTATACAATGGAATACTACTTGGTGACCAAAAAGAATGAATCTTGCCACTTGCAACAACGTGGATGGAATTTGAGTGTATTATGTTAAGTGAAATCAGTCAGTCAGAGAAAGACAAATATCATATGATTTCACTCATGTGGAATTTAAGAAACACAACATATGAACATAGGGGTAGGGAAGGAGAAAAATAAGATATAAATAGAGAGGGAGGCAAACCATAAGAGACTCTTAAATACAGAGAACAAACTGAGGGTTTCTGGAGGAGAGGCAGGTGGGTGGAAGGGCTAAATGGGTGATGGGCATTAAGGAGGGCACTTGTTGGAATGAACACTGGGTATTATATGTAAGTGATAAATCACTAAATTCTACTTCTGAAACCAATGCCACACTGTATGTTAACTAACTTGAATTTAAATAAGTAAATTAAATTAAAATGGTATATAAGCTTTTAAGCTTCAAGAATTTGGGGGTCTTCATTTTCCTTTTGAAAATTCCCATGTACATGTAAAATTATTAAATTATAACATAAATTTTATCTGCTTTTCCTGTTAAAAATATTTGCACATATAAGGACACAAAAATCAGTCTTCCTACAATTTCTTTCTTATGATAGTTCTTGACTCTATAATTTAGCAAAGCAAATGGTACAAGGAAGAGAAACACATTGTATTGCATGGATTAATCTCATCTAGTCCAAGGTTTTTTTTTTGCTTATCTGTAAGTATTGATCCTTGGTCAGTACTGTTAAATATATTAAATAAAGATAAATGATGTTCTTAAATTCTGTCAGCATTGTTTCATAATTACTGGATTGATGATTTGCAGTCGGTTTTAGTGAGGCTTGGGGAATTGTGATGGGTAACCTAGACACATAGCTAGTACATGCTTACATGACCAGCTTGCTATAAAAGACCCCTGCAATGAATAGGCTTTGGGCTTCCTGGTATCAAAACACTTTGCATCCATGCTGGTAATCATTTGAGATCTGGAGACAAAGTGGATCTTTTCATGTTCCAACAGTTGGAAAAAAAGAAAGCCAGCACCTGAGACCTTTGGGCATTTTTTCAATGCATAGTCGTCTTATGATAATGCTGAATCACATCCTTTGCCTGTTATGAAGCTATTTTATGAATATAAACAGTGTGAATCCTATTACCCTCACAACAATTAAAAACTTAAGGTGACATACATAACTTAATACAACATGAGATTTAAAAAATAATGATTTGAATCTTCTACTTCTTTAGGTGATATCTGTGTAGATGTGCAGCTGACCTAGAGTGCCACCAGCAAAGCATGGAACAACTCTGGAAGGCAAAGAGGGTTAAATGTTGGTGAGTGCATTAAGTTTCCTATTGCTGCTTTGAAATATTACAATTTTAATGGGTTAAAATGACATAAATCTAGTATATTACAGTTCTTTAGTTGAGAAGTCTGGTGTGGATGCGACTGGGCTAAAATCAAATGTCAACAGGGCTGTATTCTTTTTTTGGAAGCTCTAAGAAAAAGTCCATTTCCTTGCTTTTTCTAGCTGGTAGAGGCTGTCCACATTCTTTGTATCATAATTTGTCCCCCCATTTCCAAAGCCAGCAATGGGTGGTTGGATCTTTCTCACATTGCCTCAATCTGACATTGACTCTTCCTCTGCCTTATACTTCCACTTTTAAGGACCCTTTTGATTACATTGTATCCAATGGATAATCCAGAATAACTTCCCATCTCAAGGTGTGCAGATTAGTAACCTTCATTCTATCTGTGAACTCAAATTTCTTTTTCCCTAAAACTAACATATCTACTGGTTCTGGGTATTAGGACATGGTATCTTTGGGGAGACACTTTTCTGCCTATCACAATCAATTTAAAACCTACATTTAAGACAAAGGTAATTAGAAATCCCAAGTAGGGGTTACTTATGGGTAAGCACAGAGGAATCTCTTTTGTTCAAGAAACAACCATTTAAATAAAGAAAATTTACATATGTATTACATTTGTGTATATATATATATATGTGTATATATATGTATATATATTTGTATGTAAATACATACAAATATATGTATATATATGTGTATATATATGTATATATATTTGTATGTAAATACATACAAATATATATACATATATATAAATAATGTGCACATTAATAAATACATACAAATATATATTTACACACATATATATATACACATATATATAAATAATGTAAATGTAAATAAATACAAATATATATTTACACACACATATATATACACATATATATAAACAGCTAGTTATGAATAACACATATTATAAATTTATGTATATTATACAACAACAATCATTGAGCATTTCTATAAATTGTCCTGAGGGTAGGGGCGCCTGGGTGGCGCAGTGGGTTAAGCGTCCGACTTCAGCCAGGTCACGATCTCGCGGTCCGTGAGTTCGAGCCCCGCGTCAGGCTCTGGGCTGATGGCTCGGAGCCTGGAGCCTGTTTCCGATTCTGTGTCTCCCTCTCTCTCTGCCCCTCCCCCGTTCATGCTCTGTCTTTCTCTGTCCCAAAAATAAATAAAAAACGTTGAAAAAAAAAATTAAAAAAAAAATTGTCCTGAGGGTATACAACAAATGAGGAAATAGTCAAGGAAATCCACTGAATCCTGGTAAAAACAATGAAACTTTGTAGCATTTGAGCTAGCTGAAGAAAGAATCAAAGACTGGAAGATAGACAAATAGAGATTATGCAATCAGAAGAATAGTAAAGAATGGAAAAAAACATGGCCTCAGAGAAATGTGGAACACATATATATATAATGGGAATACCAGAAGAGAGGAAAGAATGAGAAAGAGGCAGAAAGAATATTTGAAGAAATAATGACTGAAAAATTGCCAAAGTTGATGAAAATATTCATGTATATATCCAAGTAGTGCATAAAACCTCCAACTAGAATAAACACAAAGAGATCCACACCTAGACACATCACAGTCAAAATGTTGAAAGAGAAAGAACAAAAGAAAGAGAAAAGCAGTTTATCACATAAGAAGAAACACCAATAAGATTAACAATTGAGCTTTCATTAGAAACAATGGGGGCTAGAAGGCAGTAGGGTGACACATTCAAACTGCTGAAAAACCTGTCAGATTACTATATTCAGCAAAGTTATCTTCCACAAATGAAGGAGTAATTAAGGCATTTTCAGGTAAACAAAAACGGATAGAATCAGTCACTAGAAAATCTTCACCGCAAGAAATACTAAAGAGAATCTTTCAGGCCAAAATAAAAAGAAACTAAACAGCAACTCAATCCAAAAGAAGGAATAATTAGTGCCAGTAATGTTAACCACTTAGGGAAATATAATAGTATAAATGCATATTTATTACTTTATCATCTCTCAAATGATTTAAAAAGTAATTGAATAAAACAATAGCAAATTGTTGTATTTTGGGCTTGTAACATATATAAATGTAATCCATTTGACAATTGCAGTACAAAGGCAACAGATGGGAGAAAAGCAGTATTAGAGTAAGGATATGAAACTGAATGGTAACTCAAATCCTTGCAAATAAATGAAGAAATTATAAATGATAAATAAGTTTAAATATAAGAAGAGTGACATCAGCAAGATGACAGAATAGTTTTCTACTGTTATTCCACCAAAGGATGTCAATTTTGATATTCACCAATGGTATCCACCTTTGTAGGAATCTAGGAGTACAACACAGAAGTTTCAACACACCTTTGGAGCAAAAAATCTGAATGATGCATTGAAGAAGATAAGAACAGTTTCATTTTACCCATGTTACCTCTCCCCCAAGGTGGCATTACTTAATGCCAAGAGAGAAGCCCTAAGCTTGTGATTTCTTCCAGGAGAGTGAGAGCATAGTGAATGAATGCCTGCTTCCCCAGCTTTGTGGGATGCTGCCAAAGAGGCCCACTTCTCATCCAGTCCACCCAGTATACTGAAGTTATCTGTACAATTGAGGAGATAAGGGAGACTGGAATCACAGCAGCCAGTGTTCGGAACTCATCAAAGAGGCATGGATCCTACTATGGCTTCATGGACTTCATCAAGAAGTCTGTCCAGAAGCCAATGGGAACACCTTACCTATGGACCTTCCAACTGGTCCACAGACATCCCCCAGTGCTGCACACATTTTACCCATACATGGCCTCATAGCCACTGCTCTATATGTGGCCATATGGGCATCAGGTGCAAGCCTTTATATATAGTTAGTGAGCATATGCAGAAAGCCAGCTTAACTCTTCAGGATTAGAAGAAAGCACAAAAACTTGAGCATTTCAGGATACCATCCTAGGGAAAGCAAGTGAGGGTCTCTCAGCACCTGGATTAGTTTCGCAGGATCAAGAGAAGGTAAATAATCTTAAGAATTGTCATTCAAGAAGAAACAAAAAATGTGGAGTGGAACATGCACAGAAAAGTTCAGAGAAAGCTTCAGAATCCCTATAACAGCTAATTGGTGAAGGTCTTGCCTGAAGTCAGTCAGTAAAGACTGGAGGAAGTGAGTGCTTCTTCAAATGTGAAGACAAAAGTTCAAGAAACACAGAAAATCAAAGTAACATGATAACACTAAAAGAATACAATAATTTTCTAGTAAATGACCCTAAAGATATGGAGATATACACATTGCCTGGCAAAGAATTAAAAATAATTGTTTTAGAGAATCTCATGAGTTGGGTGCTTGGGTAGCTCAGTCAGTTAAGCCCTGGACTCTTGATTTTTGCTCAGGTCATGATCTTGCAGTTTGTGAGACCAAGCCCTGCATCAGGCTCTGCACTGACAGTGTTTGAGCCTGAATTTCTTTGGGTTTATCCTACTTGGCATTTTATTAAGCTTCTTAAATCTGTAGGTTTAGTTATTTACTCAAACTTGGGAATTTCTTCACTATTATTTCTTCAAATATTTTTCAGCACCATGTGTTTTCTCCTCTACTTTTTGATTCTGATGATGTGAATTCTAGATATTTTGTTATAGCTCCACTGGTATCTGGGGTTCCGCTCATTTTAATTCTCAATAATTTTGTTCCTGTTGCTCAAATTTGATTATTTATATAGATCTATTTTCATGTTCACTGACACTTTCCTGTGATGTCTATTCTGTTATTGAGCCTATCTGTTGAATGTCTTACACATTTCTGTCAATGAACCTTTCAGCTCTAAAATTTTCATTTTTTCTACATTATATCTTCTGTTTCTTTGATGAGAGTTTCTGAGTTTCTATTTCAACAGTTGTAAAAGTACTCAAAATTTGGGGCACCTGGTGGCTTAGTCGGTTAAGTGTCCGACTCTTGATTTCAGCTCAAGTCATGATCTCATGGTTCATGGGTCAAGCCCTGCATTGGGCTCTGTGTTGACAGGTAGAAACCTGCTTGGGATTCTCTTTCTCCCTCCATCTCCCTCTCTCACTCTCTCATTCTCTCTCTCTCTCTCTCTCTCTCTCTCTTTCTCTCTCCCCCTCCCCTGCTCCCCCTCCCCCCTCCCCAAATAAATAAATAAATAAATAAGCATTTTTTAAAAAATGCACTCAGGGGTGTCTGGGTGGATCAGTTGGTTAAGTGATTCTTGGTTTCAGCTCAGATCGTGATCTCACAGTTTTATGAGTTTAAGACTTGCATTGGGCTCTGCATTGGAAGCATGGAGCCTGTTTGGGATTCTCTGTCTCCCTCTCTCTTTGTCCCTCCCATACTCGTGCTGTGTCTTTCTCTCTCAAAATAAATAAATAAACTTTAAAAAAACAAAAAATAAATAAACATGCATTCAAAATTTCTTGCTTAAGGATTTTTATAACACCCACTTTATTTTGGGTTTGTTTTTGGTTTTTTTCCAGATTTATTAAGATATAATTGACATACAACATGTGTAAGTTTAAAGTGTACAATGTATTGATTTTATACTCTTATATATTGCAATATGATTACCACTAGCATTATCTAACACCTCCATCATATGACATAATTACCTTTTTTGGTGCGGTTAGAACATTTAAAATCTACCCTCTTAACAACTTTCAAGTACTTAATAAAGTATTGTTACCTATAATCACAATGCTGTGCCTTAGACCTACAAAATTTATCTTCTGACTGGATGTTTGTACTCTTTAACCAATATCTCCCCATTGCTCTCCCTTTTCTATCTCCCCTTTCTCTCTCACAAAATAAATATTTAAAAAATCTCACTAGCTACAAGATAACACAAATAGACAATTCGACAAAATCATGAAAACAGGGAAACAAAAGCAAAAATGAACTCCTGGGACCTCATCAAAATAAAAACCTTCTGCACAGCGAAGGAAACAATCAGAAAACTAAAAGGCAACTGACAGAATGGGAGAAGATATTTCCCAATGACATATCAGATAAAGGGTTAGTATCCAAAATCTATAAAGAACTTATCAAACTCAACACCAAAAAAAACCAAATAATCCAGCGAAGAAATGGGTGAAAGACATGAATAGACACTTCTTCACAGAAGACATCCAGATGGCCAACCGACACATGAAAAAATGCTCCACATCACTCATCATCAGGGAAATACAAATCAAAACCACAATGAGATACTACCTTACACCTGTCAGAATGGCTAACATTAACAACTCAGGCAACAACAGATGTTGGTGAGGATGTGGAGAAAGAGGGTCTCTTTTGCATTGTTGGTGGCAATGTAAGCTGGTGCAGCCACTCTGGAAAACAGTATGGAGGTTCCTCAAAAAAGTAAAAATAGAACTACCCTACAACCCGGAAATTGTACTACTAGGCATTTATCCAAGGGATACAGGTGTGCTGTTTTAAAGGGACACATATACCTCCATGTTTATAGCAGCAACTATCAACAATAGCCAAAGTATGGGAAGAGCCCAAATGTCCATTGATGGATGACTGGATAAAGAAGATGTGATATATATATACACACACACACACACACACACACACAATGGAGTATTACTCGGCAATCAGAAAGAATGAAATCTTGCCATTTACAACTACGTGGATGGAACTGGAGGGTATTATGCTAGGTGAAATTAGTCAGAGAGAGACAAAAATCATATGACTTCACTCGTATGAGGACTTTAAGAGACAAAACAGATGAACATAAGGAAAGGGAAACAAAAATAATATAAAAACAGGGAGGGGGACAAAACAGAAGAGACTCCTAAATATGGAGAACAAACTGAGGGTTACAGGAGGGGTTGTGGGAGGGGGAATGGGCTAAATGGGTAAGGGGCACTAAGGAATCTACTCCTGAAATCATTGTTTCACTATATGCTAACTAATTTGGATGTAAATTTTAAAAAATAAAAAAATAAAATTAAAAAAAATCATGAAAACTGTGTTCAAACAAAATGAATCATAAATTAGAAATTATAAATAGAAATTCTGAACCAAACAAATTATGGAGCTGAAGAATGCAATAAGTGAAATGAAAAATGCAATATAAAGCACTAACAGCAGGCTTGATATATAAGAAGAAAAAAGCTGTAAACTTGAAGATAGGTTATTTGAAATTATCCAGTCAGAGGAAAAAAAAGAAGGAATGAAAAAGAGTGAAGAAAGCCTACATGAAGTATAGGAAATCATCAAATGAAACAGTAAGATGTACAGACTAATAGAATAGAACAAAGAGCCCAGAAATAAATTCACACATGTACAGTGAACTGATTTTTGACAAGGGTGCCAAGAATATACAATTTTAATAGAATAAAGGACAAAAAAGCACATGATCACTTTAGCAGATGGTGACAAATTATCTGACAAAGGTCCAACACTTAATGATAAAAAAATCAACAAAATAACAATGGAAGGGAACCTCCTCAACCTGAATAAGGATGTCTATTAAAAAAACCTCACAGGTAGCATAGTATTTAATGGTGAATTACTGAATGCCTTATGTTAAGGGCAGAAACAAGGTGAAGATGCCTTTTTTCAGTACATTTATTCAACATGCCCTAAAAGTTTTAGTGAGGTCAACTAGACAAGAAAATGAAACTAAAACCATCTAGATTGAAAAGAAGTATCCATATTCACAAAGGAAAAAAAAAACCATATAGATATTTTTAGTAACCTCTACATCCAATATGGGGCTCAAACTCAAGACCCTGAGATCAAGAGTTACATGTTCTTCTGATTGAGCCAGCCAGGCACCTGGGAAAATATTCTTTATGTAGAAAAAATCCATCAAAACCACTATTAAAACTGTACTATTGGAGTATAATTGACATACAATGTTACATTAGTTTCAGGTGTACAATATATTGATTTGACAATTCTATAAATTACTCAGTGCTCACAAGTGTAGTCATCATCTGTCACCATACATCATTACAATATCATTAACTATAAAAAACACTATTAAAACCAATAAGTTCAGCAAGGTTGTAAGATCTAATATCAACATATAAAATCAATTATATTCGTACATGCTAGCTAGTTCCAAGGTGAAATTAAGAAAATAATTTTAGTTAAAATAGTATCAAAAATAAAATAACTGGATGTAAACTTAACAAAAAATGTAAGATTTGTATACCAGAAACTACAAAATATCATTGTAAGAAATTAAAGAACACATAAGTAAATGGAAAGACATACCCATGGTTTGGATTGGTAGATTAAACATAGATGTGATGTCAGTACTCCCCAAAATAATACAGATTTGGTGTGATCCCTATCAAAATTTGAGCTGGTCCCAGTGCAGAATTTAGGGACAAGCTATTCCTAACATCCATATTTAAATGTAGGGACACATAATAGCTAAAAAAAATTTTGAAAAATACAACAAAGTTGAGGGACTCACACTTTCTGATTTCAAAATTTAATACAAAACAAGAGTAATCAAGACAGTGTGGTGCTGGCATAAGGTAGACATATAAGTTAATGTAAGAGATTGAGAATTCAGAAATAAAGATTTACATTTATGATCAGTTGATTTTCAACATGATCTCAGGAAAATTAAATGGGAAAAATAACCTTTCAATAAATGGTGCTTGGACAAGTGGATATCCACATGCAAAATAATGAAACTGGACCCTTACCTCAAACCATATTAAAAATTAACTCAAAATAGATAATAGATTCAATTGTTATAGGTAAAAATATAAAATTATTAGAAGGAAACTTAGGAGTAAATCTTTGTTATTTTGGATTTGGCAATGATATATTTGATACACCAAAATCAAAAGCAGCAAAAGCAAATAAATTTTACTGCATCAAAATTTTAAAAAATTGTGCTGCAAGTGATACCATCAAAAAGTGAGAAGATGGCACACAGAATGGGAGAATATGTTTTCAAATAATATATCTGGTAATAGACCTGTATGCAGACTATTTCAAGAACTCTTAATAATTCAACAAAAGGCAACTTAATTAAAAATGGGCTGGGGCAGCTGGGTGGCTTAGTTGGTTAAGCGTCCAACTCAATTTCAGCTCAGATCATGATCTCATGGTTTGTGGTTTGAGCCCCACTTTGGGCTCTGTGCTTAAAGTGCAGAGCCTGCTTGAGATTCACTCTTTCTCTGTCCTTCCCCCGCCCTTGTCCACACACGCATGAGCTCGCTCTCACTCTCTTACTCTCTCTCTCAAAATAAACAAATGTTAAAATACGGTCAAATGATCTGCTTAGATATTTCTTTGAAGAAGATATACAAATGAAATATGTATATGAAAAGATGCTCATCATTATTAGTTATCAGGGTAATGGAAATCAGCACCTGTATGAGATATAACCTCATATCTACTAGGGTGTGTATAATAAATAGGTAATAACAAGTGTTGGGGAGGATATGGAGAAATCGGAACTTCCCTACACAGTTGCTGGAAATGTAGAATGGTGTTTCCTATTTGGAAAACCATCTGGCAACTTCTCAAAATTTAAACATAGAGTTTCTATGACCCAGAAATTTTACTAATTATATATCCATGAGTAGTGAAAACAAATTTCCACATAAAACTTGTATACAAATGTTTGTTGCAGTGTTATTCATAATAGCCAAAATCTAGAAACAACTTAAATATCCATCAACTGATGAATGGATAACTAAAATATGGTATATCCTACATTGCAATATTATTTGGCTATATACAGGAATAAAGTACTGACGCATGCAACAATATGGGTAGATCTTGAAAATACTAATGTAAGTAAAAGAAGCCAGCCACAAAGGACATATATTGTTTGATTACTTTTTTTTGAGATATAACATATAACTGTGCAAGTTCAAGGTGTACGGCATGTTAATTTGATACATTTATATATTTCAATATGATTACCATTGTGGTGTTAGCTAACAACTCCATTGCATCATGTAAGTATCGTTCCATTTTATGTAGAGAACATTTAAGATCTAGGTTCTTAGAAACTTTGAAATATATAGTACAGTGTTATTGACTATAATCATAATGCCGTACATTAGATCTCCAGAGTTGGATATTGGGAGTGGCAGTGGGTATAAAGTTTCTTTTTGGCGTTATGAAAATCTTTAATCTTAGATTGTGGTGGTGGAAGCAAAACTCTGTGAATATGTTAAAATCCTGAACTGTAAACTTTAAAAGGATAAATTTTATAGTATGTGATTTGTATCTCAATGAAGATTATGTAAAAAGAAACCACAGCAAAACATTGTAACAAAATAAAAAGCACAAAAAGAAACAGTTATAACATATTACTTACAAAAAGAGACACGATAGAAAAGAGACAGCATATAAGTATAAAATAGGAAGACAGAGGAAAATCATATGCAAACTATAAAATTGCATTTGTATAATGCTAAATCCCACTTCCACTCCTTTAAAATGTAAAGGTAAAATTCCTCATAATTATTAGGAAAACACAGGAATATATAGACTTTTAAGAGTTACTTTTATAATAAAGTCCCAAGAAAAGAAAATTACTCAATAAATATATATATTAATCAGACAAAGAGCATATTTTTAAGCAAAAACCCATGAGGAGATAAAAAGTAAATATTCATAACGACAAAAGGGAGGATAGTGATAATACATAGTATTAATATATACTTGCCAAATAACAGCCACAGTAAAAAACAAATACAAGCAAAAGTGGATGTGGTTTAAGAAATTGGCATAACTACTCTACTATCTAAAAGAAATAAGTGAAGAATGTTAAAAATATTGTTAAGATGGTAGAAGTAATATGTGGGTATCTATGGTTGGTTGAATAATGGCCCCAAAAAGATATGTTCAGGTCCTAACCCCTAGTACCTGTGAATATGATCTTATTTAGAAATATGGTCTTGGGCCACCTGGGTGGCTCAGTTGGTTAAGCGTCCCACTCTTGATTTCAGCTCAGGTCATCATCACACAGTTCATGAGTTCAAGCCTCATGTGGGGCTCTGCACTGACACCATGGAGCCTGCTTGGGACTGTCTCTCTCTCTCACTCCTTCTGCCCCTCCCCCAGTCTGTCTCGCTCAAAATAAATAAATAAACATTAAAAAAATAAATATGGAGTAATTAAGGATTTCAAGATGAGATAATCCTGGAGTTAAGGTGAGTCCTACATCCAATGACAGAATCCCTTATGTGAAACAGAAAAGGGGAAAACACAGTGAAAACACAGTGGGGAAAGTTCATGTAGAGACAGAGGCAGAGATTGGAGTGATGCATCTACAAAGCAAGGAATGTCAAGAATTGTCTGCATCCACCAAAAGCTGGAAGAGGCAATGTATGAATTGGCCTAGAGCCTTCAAAAAGAGTGTAGTTCTACCAACATCTTGATTTCAGACTTTTAGCCTCCACAACTAAGATAAAATAAATTTCTGTTGTTGTAAGCCACCCAGTTTGAGGTATTTTGTTACAGCAACTCTAGGAAAATAATATATATTTTGGTAGTAGCATGTGGGGTGCTTCTCTAACAAGTACCTAAAAACATGGAAGTGGCTTTGGAATTGGATCATGGGCGGAGGCTGAAGGAATTTTGAGGCACATGATAAAAAATGCTTACATTGCTTTGAAGAGATTGTTGGTAGAAATATGGATATTAAGGGTTATTTTGGTGAGGGCTTAAAAGGAAGTGAGAAGCACTGTGGAGAAAGCTTCTATCATCTTAAAGAATATATATGTCATCAAGAACCGAATGTTGATAGAAATATGAATGTTAAGGGAGATTCTGGTTAAGGCTCAGATAAATATGAGGAACATATTGGAAACTGTCGGAAAGATGATCTTTATCCTAAAGTGACAGAAAATTTGACTGAATTGTGTTTTACTTTTGGGTAGGGAACAGAAAATTTAAGTAATGAACCTAGATATTTAGCTGAGATTTCCAAGCAAAGTGTTTCTCATTGCTGCTTCTAGTAAAATGCAAGAGGAAACAAATATATTGAGGAAGGAACTGTTAAGAAAAAGGAAACCAGCACTTGATGATTTGGGAAATTCTCAGGCTCTCCAGACTGCAAAAGATGCCAATGTTGGCAGATTTCATTGTTCAGAAAATATGCTTTGGAAAGAAGGCCAAGAGAGAGGCTGGAAAACTTTTGCTGACTGAAGAGATTAGGGGTATGACACATGGATCTAGTCAGCAATCTCAGCAGAGGCCAGGAATACAGAAGGGGTTATCCAGGGAGGATCTATGAGAACCCTTCTGTTTAATAGAGTGGACCCCCTTCACATACACAGGAGACTGATAAGGTTTTTCACAATGTTGATTTAGCAAAAGCATTGCCAGTTTGTACTGAAGGGGATAGAGACAGAACTAAGTGAAAGAGAGCAGTAGGACTTCCAAAATTCCTCATGCATGAAATGAGCTTCTATAGCTAGTTGACAGAAAACATGTTCCTTCAAAAAAAGAAATAATGACTCTCAGGGCAGAGTCACAGATGCAGAAGCAGAGGCTAGAGAGGCAAGTGCTTTAAAAGCAGAGGCAGTGGGGCGCCTAGGTGAATCAGTCAGTTAAGCATCTGACTTCAGCTCAGGTCATGATCTCGTGCTCTGTGAGTTTGGGCTCCACGTCTGGCTCTGTGCTCACAGCTCAGAGCCTGGAGCCTGCTTCAGATTCTGTGTCTCCCTCTCTCTCTGCCCCTCTCTCACTCACACTCTGTCTCTCAAAAATGAATAAATGTTAATTTTTTTTTAAAGCAGAGGCAGAGGACAACCAAACCACCACCCCAGATGCAAAAGCCAGTAGAGCCACTCTGTAAGCCCATAGGCCAAGGACAAAAGTGGAGCTGCCACTGGTCCAGAGAATAGATCCATCACAGACCTATAGGGTGGAGTCACCATAGGTCCAGAGGGCAGACACAAAGCCACAGAGAATTATTCTCAAACCTTGAAACCTTATGTAATTTACCTTTATTTTTCCCATTTTCTCTCTCTTCGATGGGAATATCTATCTTGTGCCTACCCTGCAATTGTATTTTGGAAGTAGATAACGTGTTTTCTAGGTTGACAAGTCCACAGATGCAGGGGAATTCCCCCCCCCCCCACCCATATCCACAATCTCACTCCTACATGATTTAGATGATTTTAGAAGATGAGATGTGGAACTTTTTGAGCTGATTATATTTAGAGTAGAGTTTAGACTTAAAGTTGAAGCTGTCATGATTTGAGACTTTGGGGGATGTTGGGATGGAGAGAATGCATTTTTCATATGGAATGAATATGAGTTTTGGGGCCAGAGGGTGGACTTTAGTGGGTTGAATAATGGCCCTGAAATATATGTTCAAATCCTGACCCCCTAGTACCTGTGACAGTTACCTTATATGGAAATAGGGACCTTGTAGATGTGATTAAATTAAGAATCTCAAAGTGAAATTATCCTGGATTTAGGATGGGCCCTACATGCACCGACAGTGTCCCTATAAGAGATGGAAAAGACACTGAGAGACATGTAGGGGAAGACCATGTGAAGATAGAAGTAGACACTGGAATGATGCATCTATAATCCCAAGAACACTAAGGATTGTCTGTAGACACCAAAAGCTGAAAGAGGCAAGGAAAGATCATCTCTTAGAACCTTCAGAGGGAGTGTAGCCCTTCCAATACATTGATTTTGCACTTCTAGCCTCCAGAACTATAAGAGAATAATTTTCTCTTGTTTTAAGCCACCTAGTTTGTGATAATTTGTTATGTTGATCCTAGGACACTAATAAAATATCTAACTAGGGGTTTGTTGTGAGAATTAAATGAGATAATGTATGTAAAGTACTTATAGAGTGAGCATATAATCAATAGTAGCTATTGTTATTAGCACCGGGAAATCTATTAATAACCCATATTATTTATTTAAATAAGAAAAGCAATATATAATCATAATAGATACTAAAAGCATCAGATAAAGTTTAACACTTGCAACCTAAACAAATAAAAAATACATTAACAATACAGGAAACTTCCTTAAAATGGCAAGGAGGAACTGTTTTCAAAGAGTAGTGATATACTTGCTTATTTACTATATAAACCCTAGAGACATGCCTAATGGAAAAAAGGGAGAAAATATTGCCATTAAAAAAACTCATAATGCTATGTTGTTACCTTGTTATTCTCTATATAAAAAACCTATATATAACCTCTATATAAAAAAAGCCATGTTATTCTCTATATAAATAACCTATATATAACCTCTATATAAAAAAAGCCATGTTATTCTCTGTATATAAGTTATATATAACCTATATATAAATAACCTATATATAACCTCTATATAAAAAAAAAGCCATGTTATTCTCTATATAAATAACCATACATAGGAATCATGGAATTCAAATATTAAGTCAGTGATTGAGTAATGTTAATGATGGTGTTATTGAGATACTTTATCCTAATTCTTCTAAAATTATTCAAAAGTTCAAAAGATTTCAAAAGTTATTGTGATGTTTCCAGGTTACTTTTCTCTAGATGGGCATTTTTAATTTGGTTTTTTAGGATTCTGACCAATGCAGTGATATTTGAAAAATAAATACATGGAAAAGTATCATAATTGAATAAATTAATGTGTTCTTATTTGTTGATAGCTTCAATAAATGTTAGATTATCTAAAAGAATTATCTACAAAATCATGTCACTCTGTCTTGTGTTAATTTATATACCCATACAATACCAATAAAATACCAACAAAATTTGTTCTAAAAAACTATAACATTCTTCTTGAAATTAATTTTTAAAATAAGCATGTAAGATTTTAAAAATCAGAAAATACTAGAGCAACAAAGGTAATCTACTGTAGAGGATGTTGGACTGTGGTTATTATATTATTCTCAGTGAAACACACCTATCATGTCATCCTAAAAATCAACCTAATTATATAGGAAGTTTTAATATATAATAAAATCAAGCATCCCAAAATAACACAAAAAATGAAGAATTATTGAATAATAAGTGCTAGGATAACTGGATAGTATTTGGGAGAAAATTTTGATTAAAAAATCTGTTTAGATATATATTTTATATCAACTTCCAATAAACTCCAGAAGAATTAAGGATCACACATTATACCATGCCATAGAAAAACTAGCAGAAAATAGAATAAGATCTTTGGATGGATGATAACTTTTCACATTGAAGTAAAAAAAGTTTTAAAAGGGAAGATTGACAGATTCAATTATATAAAATGTGAAACACCTATTCAACAGAACATGCAATGAAAATAAAAAAGAAAACTATACACTGGTATTGGGTATGACAGATGAAGAATTAACATCAATAATGAACAAAAAGAGAGTTCTAATTCATAAGCATATAATTAAGATGCCAAAGAGTAAGGGAAGGAACAGTCAGTAAAATAGAAAAGAAAAAAAAAAAAAAGCGAAGGAACATAAGGAAAATGCTCAGACTCACTAGTAAGTAAAGCAATACAATTTGAAACAATAATTTTGCACCTATTAAATGAGAAAAATTGGGTCCACTTAAATCAGCCAAGCCTGTGATTAAATTAGTGCCATCTAGCATTATTGATGGCAATGTAAACTAGTATAACATGTAAAGCAATTTGGCCATGTATATCAAGACCCATAAAATTTTGACCACTTATTTTATTCTTGAGAATTGAACCTCAGGAAATATTTGTTAGAGGATTATCTATAATAGCAAAGAATTGGAAGTCAGATAATATGTATAAAAGTAGTTAAATAAGTAAATTGCAGTTTAGAAAGTATTAAATTATAATTGTAAATATGTAACAACATGGGAAATATATGAGACATTATTAAGTAAAGAGAGGATATCACGTAGAGGACAATAAAAATATAAAAGTGCAGATGTGGATTTAACAAATATTTATCATCCTGAATTTCACACTTAGGAGTTGTGCTTAGTATGCAGCTATATATATTATCATCTCTGATCAAGATACAAAACTATGAATAGCCAATATTTAGGTTTTTGTAATACTGCAGTAAACAGAAGGATAGTATATTCTCTTACATATCTTTCCTGATGCAAGTCACTAGCCAATAAACATTAGAAGTATCTCAGTGAAAATATATGGTGGAAAACTATATCTGAACATTATTGAAAATATTTTTCATTATCTTCAATTTAGTGCCTCAACATTTTGTTTACTTTGGTGGAATTAATGAAAACATCATTGTCATGACTTGAGTGGAAAACAATTGTATGATCATTACCTGTTGATTTTGTCAACAGTTTAACAAGGAAGTTGCAACTTACAGTATATAGTTTGTTTTAAAGGTACAAAGTAGTCTTCATTTTTCTCTTTGGAATATTGATTTTTAGCTAGGTAAAAATATTGAGAATTTAATTAGTATGTGTAAAGAATCAGAAATACTGAATGGCACACATATAAACACCTGATTGCAAGCCATATGATTTGTAACATATTATTGTCTATCTAAAAGAAGGCTTCTTTAATATTTAGAAATATGTTCTAAAATAGACCATTCAATTGATTGACACTTTTAACACTATTAAATACATTATTTTCCATAATTTTTAAGTAGAACAACAACAAAAGTAGCCCAATTGCAGTTCTTGATATATGACATTGATGACAGCTCTGACATAGTTCTGTGCCCCCTAGTCTCAGCCTCACAAGCTCAACTGTCCTCAACAATTTTTGCTGCTAATAAAGATGTTGGTAGACAGTTACAAGAGGTAGTTTCCATGTAAGTCTCTTTCAGAGAAGGAAGAATGGAGGAGACAAGGAAAAAGAGAGAAAGCAGCATGGTATACTCATTAACGGTATAGATCTAAAGCCACACTGTGCAGTCCAAGTGCTATTCTCTTTAATAATTATTTGACCTTGGGCAAGTCAGTTTCTCACTAATATTTCACAAATTCCATGAAAAAGGTTTCGCTTTTCTTAGCTGCATGTTTTGCAGTTTGACCTTGATTATTCTTTCTTCTCTCTAAGCTTCAGTTCCTTATCAGTGAAATAGTACCTAATAACCCTGAAAGACCTGCTTTCTGTTACCCTTTAAAGAAAAGTACCTAGTTAACAATACCGTATTGTTTACCTAAAATTTTGCTAAGAAGGTAGATCTTATCTTAAGTACTCTTAGCACAAAAGAAAAAACGTTAAAGGGAATAGGAGGAAACTTTTGGAGGTGATGGATAGATTTACGGTCTTGATTATGGTGATGGTTTCACAGGTGTATACTTGTCTCCAAACCCATCAAATTGTATACACTAATTATGTACAGCTTTTTGTATGTCAATCATACCTAAATAGTTTTTTAAATATCAATTTACATTTATTTTGCAAGTTTTCATGTAAAGAATTTTATCGTACAGTTTTAATTACTTTAAAATTCTTATAAGGATTGACTAGTAGAACTTTAGCAATGTGTTTTTTAATGTCCAAATGTACAGGGTTTCAACCATTTCATTGTGGTTCTAGAACATGGTCTACATGATACTATTTTTTTAAGTTTATTTATTGAGTGAGTGAGAGAAAGAGAGAGAGAGAGAGAGAGAGAGAGAATGAGCGGGGGAGGGGCAGAGAGAAAGAGAGACAGAATCCAAAGCAGGCTCCGCACCATCAGTGCAGAGCACTATGTGGGGCTCCAACTCACGAACTGGTGATCATTACCTGAGCCGAGATTAATAGTCAGACCCTTAACTGACTGCACCACCCAGGTGCCCCTGCATGATACAAATTTTTAAAAATGTTTCGAGATGTGCTGTGTGCAATCAATTTTCCAAATATTTCGTGTGTATTTTAGAGGATTGTGTGTTTTAGAACTGTTGGAGGCAGGTGTGTGTGTGTGTGTGTGTGTGTGTGTGTGTGTATGTGTGTGTTCTTTAAGTGCACTAATTTTGTTATTCAAATCTTCTATATCTTTACTATTTTAACTTTGTCTCTTGACCCATCAATATTGGAAAGAGGTATGCTGATATTTCCTACTATGATAGAATTGTCGTTTTTTAAAATTTTGTCAATTATTGATTTACACAATCAAGGCTATATTATTAGGCATTACAAGCTTGACAAAATATATCTCCCTAGTGAATAAAACTTTTTAATATTAAACCTTAATAGTTTAATATTAAACTATTTAATATTAATCTTTTTCCCTAATGATATTGTCTTTGAACTTTGTACTTTTTGATATTAATATAGCTACCCCAGCTTTCTTTTGGTTAGTATTTCCTGGTATATCTCAGTTTACTATTTCTCTTATCCCCAAATTTTCTCTCAAAAATAAATAAAACTTAAAAAAATGGTAAATATAAGAGAGAAAAGCTAATACATTACTTAATAATTATTTCATGTAGTTCCTATAAGGCATTAGGGAGGCAATAGGGAAATGTAATGTTTTTATAATCTAAACATTGAGAAGTGAACTTATATGTTCAAAATTACATGATCTGCTACAGAGCTGAGCTAATGTAAGAGCCAATGTAGAACTACTGTTGTCTTATTTAATTTCAAATAATGATTAATGATTGCCCTCTAAATTCTTGGTAATTTATACAGAAAATTAATGTGATTATCCATATTTTATAGATAAAGAAAGACTTGAAAAGATTAATCAATTTAATCAAACAACTAATAAGTGATAGACCAAACAACTAGTGATCAAAATCAATCTGTAAGTCATAGAGCTGGTATTTAAACTCAGGGCTGTCTGGGGCACTTGGGTGGCTCAGTCAGTTAAGTGTCTGACTGGCTCAGGTCATGATCTCATGGTTCTTGAGTTCAAGCCCCACATCAGGCTCTATGCTGACAGCTCAGAGCCTGGAGCCTGCTTCAGATTCTGTGTGTCTTTCTCTGCCCTTCCCCTACTCATGCTGCCTCTCTCTCTCTCTCTGACTCTCTGTCTCAAAAATAAATAAACCTTAAACTCAGGGCTGACTCTAGTCTAGTGCTTTTACCTACAACTAACTGCCTGCAATTGAACTTTTGTTATTTTTGAAGGGAGATGTCAGAGTTTGGGTTTGGTGGCCTTTAAGTTATATACCTTGCTTGATTACAGATCCAATTACTAGAGTTCTCAAGATATGTGGTGGACAGGTGTGTAATATATGAGCTCTTGGAGTAAGGTTTCAAAATACATATTCAGAACTGATACAATTTTATCTTTGGAGAATGAACAAAAAACATTGTTTTCATAAATGCTATAGAAAACAAAGCTTTGCAAAATTTCCGTGGGTGCTGAGAATATGTAAAAAATAGCAAGAATTGTCTATGTATACATAAGAGGGATGGATTTCAGAATTTTCAAGCAGAGACATGAAATTTTGTATTTATTAAAAGAGCCAAGAGGCTTTCAAAACATTGAAGAATACTGTTTTATATCATTCTACCTTCATTTTTAGATAATCTGGCACATCTTGCATGAAAATTTTGAAAGATAAAATTAATTACAATGGATAATTAGTTGATGTTATGTCTAACATTATATCTTGTATAATGTTAACTGCACCTTTCCTTTACATTTTGATAGTAATTCATTAGTTCAACAAATCTGTATTAATCTATGGGCTGAGCCCTGTACTAAGTGATATGGGTGCATGAATTAAGTGATCCATGAACTTGATGTGAGTTATCAAGTCTTCCCTCCACTTGACAGCAATTGTGCCTCACATCTAAAAATCTTTACAACTAAACTCTTTAGCTTTTGATTTCTTCCATATCCCTCATGGTATAGTATAAAACTTTTAAGCACAAGTTTTGGACTTAATTTGTTCTTTGATTTGTCAAAAACAGAAAAGCCAGGTTAACTAAAATATCAGACAGAAACCTGATACTCCTTAGTGCCAGGTCAAAGACCTAGGAAAACAAAGTCAAACAGCAATTTTCATGAATACCAGGAAATTGGTTCAGGAGCAAATTTAAATAAATTACTGAGATTAACAGAAATGTGTAATTACATTTTTTTGTGTGTGAGCTCTACATGATCAGTGAAATTACTAGTGCCTTTTTAGAAGGTGCTCTTTTTGCTACCAATTCAACCTTGAGAATTTTCTTATATTTTAAAATAAAGATAGCCGTGTGTTCTGACATGCAGGATTTAAGATAAAATGGAGTAATCTAATTACAAAATTACCTAGTTTCCTATTTATTGTCACAGTCTGCTGAGGAATGAGGATAGAAATTAGATATCCTTCTGCTTTCAGAGCATTTGAGGCAAGTATATTCATACTGCCACAAGGGTGTGGAATAGCTGCAGAAAGAAAATTTATTTGACAAAAAATGTGATTAGCCAGGTTGGCTCTAGTTGTGAATTCATGGCAGCTAGAGAATTTGGTGTAGTACTCTTAAATTCAACCTGCAAATGTTCTTAGAGAAGTTATTGTGTCTCATCACAAAGATCTTCTTTGGTACAGACTGGTCATCATGGTCCACTCCAATGACACAATGTTCTAATACTTTTGCTTTCACAGAGTATACATTTTGAGATTATGAAGGTTATTGTTATTCTGTTAATTTCTTTATGAGTTTCCTAATTTACATTCACTGCCTTTATATTTTTTTATCTTTTGTGCAACCGCATATGCATATAGCTGATGGTCAGATGCAATGTCACTTCAGAAACAGAATGATGTAACTTCACTTATATATTGAAGCCAAAGTTCTAACATTGCCTGTCAACATTAGCTAGTTTAACATTAAAACAAAATTATATCTAAGTATTAATATGTAGAAAAGATATGCTCAGTAACTGATTCTAGAGATGTATTTGCACTTTAGAAGTTCTTGGGTTATATTGGATTTAATGATATTTAAAGTTTATTGTGTATCTACAGTTAAGTGTAGTCAGAGTAGATTTTATATTCCAATTATAATAGATTCATACATACAGATTTTAAAAATCTAAAAAGAGAGGGGCACCTGGGTGGCTCAGTCGGTTAAGCACCCGACTTCCACTCAGGTCATGATCTCATGGTTCCTGAGTTCAAGTCCTGCGTTGAGCTCTGTGCTGACAGCTCAGAGCCTGGAGCCTGCTTAGGATTCTGTGTCTCCCTCTCTCTCTGCCCCTCCCTGGCTTGCACTCTGTCTCTCTCTCAAAAATAAATCTTTAAAAATTTTGAAAAAAAAAACATGGGGTGCCTGGGTGGCTCAGTCAGTTAGGCATCTGACTTTGGCTGAGGTCATGATCTTGCGGTTTGTGAGTTTGAGCCCTGCATCAGGCTCTGTGCTGATAGCTCAGAGCCTGGAGCCTGCTTCGGATTCTGTGTCTCCTTCTCTCTCTGCCCCTCCCCAACTTGTGCTCTGTCTCTCTCCAACTATCAAAAATAAATAAATGTAAAAAAATAAAAATAAAAAATTTGAAAAAACTCTAAAAAGAGAAAGCATAGCATACAATAGGTTGTCTCATTATTTCCTTACTTTATGTCTCTGGCCCACTTTATATCTTCCATTTCCTGCATATCTTTAATAAATAATCTTGAATCAAAATTTGACATATTCCCAATAACCTAATTTTGAAAACATTGCACCTATTTAGGAGTATGGTGCTAAATATGGTCTTGATCTAAGGCAAAGGAAACAAATAATTAAAAATTTGAAAAAATATGACATAACATGCCAAGGAAATTTGAAGAGATGGAAGCATTTGCTGGCATGTGTCATAAGTAGGGCACTAGCTGGACTAGTAGCTAAGTGTCATAAAACTATTAGAGATTCAAATTAGTAAACAGTCAAAAGTTCATGTTTTCACATCTCAAAACAAGTGAGTAATTAATATTCAGGTCTTTGGAGCAGCCAAAATTCAAAGGCCAAGTAATATACTTCTTCATTTATTTAATATTTTAAATTTATTCCATATAGAACATTTATCATATGCCAGGCACTATTTTAATTGCTTTACAAATATTAATCCAGTTAGTCTTCATAATAACCTCATGATATAGGTATTACCCTCTATAGGCACCGATTTTATAAGAAAATTGCCAAATTTCATATACCCAATAAGTCAAAGAGCTTGGATTTAAATCTCACTCTAGAACCGGTGCCCTTAATCACTATATACTACTTTTAAAGGATTACTATTTACTCATTTCAGACTACCCAACACAGCTTCTTATTCTTAGCAATGGATGAGAAAAATAAATGAGAATCTTTATCCTATTGTCTCAGATATTTATCAGAGACCCCAAAAGCTGAGACCAATACAAGGAGAAGCAAGAAATATCTCCACCTCCCAAAGCACGGTGTTGGACCTTGTATATTTGCAGGACATGCTGAAATGCTACATAAATGGTTAAGGTTGGGGGAACAGAGATAACAAGAGAAAACATTTGGAGTGGGTTGTCAACATTTTAGGAAAGGATGGAAATCAGTGTTTATCCTCACTTTAAGCCAACTGAGAGGGAGCTTCAAGAGAACCACTCAGAAAGGTGGTCTCTTGGTATGAGGAGAATGCAGGGCCTGGTTTTGGAATCACACTTAAAAGAGGAAAACATGTTAAGAGACTGAGCCTCGGTCAGTCAGAAATGATGAAACCAAATGACAGATGCATCTGGAGCAAACTATACTTTCTCCAACATGGCATTTTCTCTAGTAAAAAGGACAATTTACACGATTGAAGAGCTCCCATCAGATAGACTAAAAAGAGATCAGAAGCATTGCCTATGCTAGGGGAACCTCAGAGGTGGGTCTTTAATTGAGAATCTCCAAGGAATATTTATACGTGCCTCACTATGGAGTACAATGCAGGTGTAAAAATGAATGAGGGAGTTCTCTAAATAATGCCATGGAATGAGCTCTAGAATATATTGAAAAATGGAAAAGACCAAATACAGAGCAATATTTTTATTATTATACTACCTTTTATGGAGAGAAGTAGGGTAACATGATAATAGATATAAGTGGCTATACACACACATGTAGATAAATATAGGTAAGGGCCAGGAAGTATACTTTTCTGAAGTTACTTATTGTTTATTTTTTTATATTTTGGTACATGTGATGTTGTGATATAATAGGAAATATATGTTTGATCTTTGTCCCCAATCCTTGGCACAGAGCTTCTAAAACCCTTGGAATTTCCTGAGTGATAGGGGTGATAGAAGCATCTTTTGTTATATAAAACAAGCCTCTCTCAACCATACCTGAGTTTATGTTAATGAGATGACTGGTGACTGGAAGCCCCTAGATAGCTTCAGGATGGGAGCTGGTTGACACAGGAGCCAGCCATGTGATGAGAGGGTAGGAATTTTCAGCCTCTTACTCCATCCACACTTCTACCTCAACCTCCAAGGAATGAAGAGGAGCTTCAGGTTGAGTTTATCATTATGATTAGTGATTTAATTAATCATGCCTACATGATGAAACCTTCATTAAAACCCTAAATGAAGGGGTTTGGAGAGCTTCCAGGGTTGTGAATAGATTCATGTGTCAGAAGGGTGTTGCATACTAAACTCCGTGGGGAGAACAGCTACTGTAATTGAGACCCTTGTCAACCTTGTCCTGTGTAACTTTTCATCCAACTATTTTTTTGTATTCTTCATAATACTGTTTATAATAAACAGGGAAGCACTTTACTTACTATTAAGTTTTGTGAAACATTATAGAAAATTATTAAAACTGAAGATGGGGTGTAGGAATTCCTGATCTGTAGACAAATCATACAGAAGTATAGGTAACTTGGGGACCCAATACTTGCAATTGATGTCTGAAGTAGGAGGTGGTCTTGTGGGACTGAGCCCTTGATCTGTGGAATATGATACTAACTCCAGGTAGATAGTGCCAGAATTGAATTCAGTTGTAGGACACCCAGTTGGTGTCTGCTTGGTTTGCAGAACCCACACATTTGATGTCAGGAGTGTTATGAGTAGAGAAAGTTTTTCCTATAGCACATGTCAATGTTTCATATAATTAAAATGACAAAATTAAACCAAAAAAACATGAAAGTAAATGAACTTATATATACCTCAAGTTGGAGAAATGAGAAATATTTTTAAAGACTTTAAAACACAATATTTTGGCTATATATTTTTACTGGGATATGTAGTAACGACAAAAAGAACTGTGAAGAAATCCAAAAACTAAATTGGGTATTCTTGTATTAGTAGTGATAACAAAGTTATTTTAACACTAACATATATATCAGGTAAAACAATTAAGTACAAAAATGTCTTTAATTACCAAGATTTTTAGAGTAAGATAGAAATAAATTAAACTCAGAGGACTTAAATTAGGACTTGTAATCCTAAATGTGATTGGAAATAAAATAATTTATTTTTCATTTTCAAAGATGCATATGTATGTGTTTCCAAATTTCCACGGAAGGAGTCTAAAACTACATCAACAATGTAGCCTAAACACAGGTCTCAAAATATGATTTCCTTGAAGAAATGGCTGAATCCAGGTCTGGAACAGGAAATGTATAGGATGAGCACGGGAAATCTCATCATACTAGACAGGAAGGAAGTTATGGAAGACGACTGAGGTCATGTCAACAGACAAGATAGAGGAGGCAATCTGAAAGCCTCTCACTGACCAAAGATGGGTCAATTTTAGCATCATTAGTAATAATTGGAATGCATTGAACCATACCAAATTATATATATTTTGAAGTCATAATAATATGTAAAAATAATGACAACAAAAACCTCACTGGTCATTGTTGTGGGTTTATTGTGTCCCCCCCCCAAAAAAAAGATATGTTGAAGTCCTGACCCCCCCACCCCATACCTGTGAATATGACCTTACTTGGAAAATAGGGTCTTTAGAGATGGAATCAAGTTGAGATAATGTCATACCTGATTAGGGTGGGCCATAAATCCAATGGCTGTTGTCCTTGTAAGGAGCGAGAGACACAGAGACACACATATACACATAGAGGGAAGACAGTATTGTGAAGACAGATGCAGAAGTTTGAGCAATGCAACTGCAAGCCAGGGAATACCAAGAATTGTCAGCCCGCAACATAGGCTAGGAAAAGGCAAGGGAATATACTTTTCTAGATCCTTCAGGAGGAGGATGTCTCTTCCAACGTTGATGTTCTACTTCTAGCCTCCAGAACTCTGACAGAATAAGTGTTTGTTATTTTAAGCCACCCAGTTTGTGCTAATTTGTTATGGCATCCCTAGGAAAGTAATACAGTCATCTTTATAGGTTGCTAGACCACCAACTCATTATCCTAAAAATAAGTAAACAAAAATAATAATCATTTTTATACTTTTAATGTATGAATTATATTTCCAAGTTATTAATAGTTAATAAGGGAAATTTCCTCTTTATAGAAGAATCCTAGGTAATTAATGTAGGATTCATAGAATTTAAATATGTCATATTTGTATCCTCTAATAAGATAATGAGCCTAGGAAATGGATTATCAATGGATGCTGAAATCATTTTGTAAAAATTTGATGGGGGAATCTTTATACTGGATGGAAACTGATAGTACCTTGCTGATAATACCTGGACTCATTGATCAAACTTAACATCTCTAAAATTCGGACAACTACACATATGTGCTTCATGAGGTGATGGAATAAGAAATATGTAGTACCCCCTATGATATATTCTTACCAACAACCTGAAACTAAATCTAATTCATCTTTATATCTACCTCCTATTTTATAGGAAGAAATAGAAGACAGAGAAAAACTATAAAGTTCACATTTGTACTCAATAAAATCCAGCAAGTTGAAACCCTATAGGACAAATGACCCTATTTCCTCAACAAATAGATGCCATGAGAAAATAAAAGATTGGAGGAAATGAGACAAGAGGCATATCAACTGAATGCAAAACTTGTTTAGATCCTATTCTTGAAAAATTAAAAATCTTTGATCGATTGTGAATATGACCCACTATTAGATGATGTCAAGAAAGGACAATTACTTTTCTTAGATGTTATAATGGTATTATAGTTTGCCAACAGATAGCATATTGTAAAAAAAATAAATACTTAAGTGTTCAAGAGTGAAATCAGGCATTTATTAGTCAGGGATTGCTTAAAAACACACTAGAAACCAAGAAGAGAGCAAACAAGCAAACAAAACAAACAAATAAATAGTAACAGAGGATATAGATGAAACAATATTGGCAAAATGTTGATAACTGTCAAAGCAGAAAAAGTACATGAGGTTTTGTTTTAATATTTCCACAGAAGACATCCAGATGGCCAACAGACACATGAAAAGATGCTCAACATCACTCATCATCAGGGAAATGAAAACCAAAAGCACATTGAGATACCACCTCCCACTGGTCAAGTTGCTAAAATTAACAACTAAGGAAACAACAAATGTTGGTGAGGATGTAGAGAAATGGGAACCCTCTTGCATTGTTGGTGGGAATGCATACTGGTGCAACCACTCTGGAAAACTGTGGAGGTCCCTCAAAAATTAAAAATAGAAATACCCTATGACACAGCACTACTAGGAATTTATCCAAAGGATACAGGAGTGCTGATTCATAGGGGCACGTGTACCCCAATGTTTATGGCAGCACTATCAACTATAGCCAAATTGTGGAAAGTGCCCAAATGTCCATCAATTGATGAATGGATAAAGAAGATGTAGCTTACACATATGATGGAATCCTACTTGGCAATGAGCAAGAATGAAATCTTGCCATTTGCAACAATGTGGATGGAACTGGAGGGTATTATGATAAGTGAAATAAATCAGAGAAGGACAGATATCATATGTTTTCACTCATATGTGGAATTTGAGAAACTTAACAGAAGACCATGGGGGAGGGGAAGGGGAAAAATAGTTTCAAATAGAGAGGGAGGCAAACCATAAGAAACTCTTAAATACAGAGAACAAACTGAGGGTTCATGGGGGTGGGGGAGAGGGGAAAATGGGTGATGGGCATTGAGGAAGGCACTTGTTGGGATGAGCCCTGGGTGTTGTATGTAAGTGATGAATCATGGGAATCTACTCCCAAAGCCAAGAGCACACTGTATACACTATATGTTAGCTAACTTGACAGTAATTTATATTAAAATTTTTAAAAAAATAAACAATACCTTTTAAATGTCCTATAAGAGGAGTCGGCAATACTTTTGTCACCCATAGGATGCAGATGCTAGGTAGGAACCATTCCAACTATTTAAGACTATTCCTTTTTTTCTACATTATTTATTATTGAAATATAATTGATATATTATACTATATTAGGTTCAGGTGTACAACATAATGATTAAATACATGTACATATCACAAAACAACCACCTTAGTAAGTTAATATCAGTTTCCACATAGTTACAATATTTTTCTATGATGAGAACTTTTAAGATTTACTGTCTTAGCAACTCTCAAATATACGATACAGTACCATTCAGTGTAGTCACCATGTTGTACATTACATCCCAGAACTTATTTGTCTTATAACTGGAAGTTTGTATCATCTGACCGCCTTGACCTGTTTTGCCCTCTCCCTACTCATCTTCCATCTCTCCACACCCACCTCTGGCAACCACCAATCTGTTCTCTGTATCACTGAATTCTGTTGAGGGTGTTTTTTTTTTTTTTTTTTTTGGTACATTACATATAAGTGAAATCATACAGTATTTGCCTTTGACTTATTTCATTTAGCATAATATCTTCAGTGTCCATTCATGGTGTCTCAAATGGCAGGATTTCCTTCTTTTATATAGTTGAAAATGTTTCATTAAAGATATATATACCACACTTTATCTGTCCATTCATTCAATGGGCACTTAAGTTGTTACCATGTAAGACTATTATTTTTTTATCCAAATTTCACCCTCTCTTCAGGCCCCTTTTTTGGAGGGGTAAGAAACTGTGAGAATGAAGGGAAAGGCTGGACTGAGAAAAAGAGAGCAACCACACGACCTTGTCTCCCATAGTCAGATTCTAAGTCTGAAACAGGTTCAAGCTAGGGAAAGAAGAAAGTTTAAACTTATGTGAAATAGGAAGTATTCTCCACTAGAAAATTTAATTATCGAAATCAGTCTTCTTGTTCTGAATGAGAATGGCTGAAAAGGCTGAGGGATTGCCCAAGATTTTATTCAGAGGTGTCCTAGGTAAACTTCTCTGGGAAGCTGACTCTTAAGCATAAATTCATATATAGGAGATTTAACTGGCACAAAAACAGACACATAGATCAATGGAACAGAATAGAAAACCCAGAAATGGACCCACAACTACATGGTCAACTAATCTTTGACCACGCAAGAAAGAATATCCAATGGAAAAAAGACAGTCTCTTCAACAAATGGTGTTGGGAAAACTGGACAGCGACGTACAAAAGAAACTGGATCACTTTCTTACACCATATACAAAAATAAATTAAAAATGAATGAAAAAACAAATGTGAGACGGGAAACCATAAAATTCCCAGAGGAGAACACAGGCAGGAACCTCCTTGACATTGGCCACAGCAACTTATTACTAGATATGTCTCCTGAGGCAAAGGAAACAAAAGCAAAAATAAACTATTGGGACTTCATCAAGATGAAAAGCTTCTGCACAGCAAAGGAAACAATCAATAAAATTAAAAGACAACCTTTGGAATGGGAGAATATATTTGTAAATGACATATCTGGTAAAGGGTTAGTATCCAAAATCTATAAAGAACTATCAAACTCAACACCCAAGAAACAAGTAATCCAGTTAAAAAGTGGACAGAAGACATGAAATAGACATTTTTCCAAAGAAGACATCCAGATGGCTAATACACATGTGAAAAGATGCTCAACATCACTTATCAGAAGTACAAATCAAAACTACAATGAGATATCACCTCACACCTGTAAGAATGGCTAAAATTAACAGCACAGGAAATAACAGGTGTTGGTGAGGATGGGAGAAAGGGTAATTCTTTTTCACTGTTGGTGGGAATACAAACTGGTGCAGATACTCTGGAAAACAGTATGGAGGTTCCGCAAAGAGTTAAAAATAGAACTACCCTATGACCCAGCAATTGCACTACTAGGTATTTACCCAAAGGATACAAAAATACTGATTTGAAGGGATACATGTACCCTGATGTTTATAGCAGCATTATCTATAATAGCCAAATTATGGAAATAGCCCAAGTGTCCATAGACTGATAAATGGATAAGCATGTTGTAGTAAATATATATATAAAAGAATATCACTCAGCCATGAAAAAGAATGAAATCTTGCCATTTGCAATGACATGAATGGAGCTAGAGAGTATTATGTGAAGCAAAATAAGTCAAAGAGAAACAGATACCTTATGAATTCACACATATGTGGAATTTAAGAAACAAAACAAATGAACATGGCGGGGGGAAAGAGAGAGGCAAGCCATAAAACAGACTCTTAAATATAGGGAGCAAACTGAGATGCTACAGGGGAAGTGAGCAGGGGGATGGATTAAATGAGTAATGGGTATTAAGGAGGGCACTTGTGATGAGCACTGGGTGTTGTATGTGAGTGATGAATCACTAAATTCTACTCCTGTAACTAATATACACAGTATGTTAACTAACTGGAGTTTAAATAAAAACTTGAAATTAAAAAAAAAATCACATACAGGAGATTTATTTAAAAGTGCTTGGGGGAACAGGTGTGAGGGGTGAAGAATGAAAGACTGGGTAGAGATTGCAGTCAAACAGTAGCAACAAAGGCCTTCACCATTCTGACCGAAAGTTCTGGAACTGGCATGGCCTTTCCAGATGGTTCTGTTGGAGAAGTGAATAAAGTACAGCACCAAAGATGGCCAATGAGGCTAAAACAAGCTCTGGTCTCTAGCATAGAGACCCCTCCTCCGGGTTCTTCCTTTGTTTGCTGTGCGCACAAAACCCCCCACAGATATGGAAGCTGATGACTATAAATTACCCTTCCCACTTGCATTCAGCGCTCAGATCTTTGGAGAAACGGTCTCCTCTGAGCCCGCCGGTGTTAAATAAATCTCCGATCCACCAAGATCTCTGAGTGCTGCTTGGTTTTTCCGCCAGCATTCCAGCCTCGTTCTGTAACAGTTCCAAAATTGAAGCAATACAGCTGAGCCTTTGTGACCCAGACATCAACAGTCATTGCAATCAGGTTACCTCTGGGAAGAGGGTGGTGCCTTGTTCAAGGTGAGGCCTTGTCTGAGGCTCAGCTGTGAGCCATCAGCACCCTATACTCTTGTCTGCTGAAGGAATGAGTACTTCCACTCAGAGGGGAGAAATAGCACAACACAACATCCTTCACAAGGGGACATGAAAACAAAAACTATCCAAAAGCTTACTCTACAGAGTCCAGCTAATTCAAGATACTGATTGAATGAATATCCATCCATCCATCCATCCATCCATCCATATATACATATATTATCTGTGCAATGGGTTAAATAATAACCTGACCTTCCTACCTGTTAGGATGTTGAAGGAATAAGTTACAATAGTATTTGTAAAGGTACTTGTGAATGATAAATTGCCATAGGGAACATCATGGCAATGTGAAAAGACTAAAAGCCTGGAAAAGCTCTGTTAACATCCTGTCTCTGTTCTAACTAGCTGTGTGGGGTATCATTCCTCCATCTAGAAAATGAGAAACCACAATAGGCTGTGGTCCTCTAAGACAGTAGTTGTCACGATTTAATACACATAAGAATTCTTAGCGAAACCTGTTAAAATACAGAGTCCTTCTTCGGCAACTCTGAGGATGGAGTCTTGTCTGCATTTTTAGCATGTATCTCGAGATTTTGAGGAACACTGCTTTAAGAGCCTTTCCAGTTTTGAGGTCATACTGTCATATTTTTAGTTATTTACTTGGATCAACATTTTACATTCAGTGTTCTGGAAAACAACATAGGTAACAGAATATCACAGAATGTACTTTAGAAAATTCTGACTCAGATTTTACAAGAACTCAAATTAGCTTAGGCTTTGCAATAATATTACACACTAATGATCCCTCTCAATTGATTTTTTAAATTATCTGCTGCTTCCCCTTTCCTTTACAATGCATATTTAATCATGATTTTTTTTTTCTGCCAGTGTTGAAGATCATAGATTGATCAGCATAGCAGGATCTCCTGTACCCCCAACACAGCAGAATTAACCTAAATCATCTTCATAAAACATTAACATATTGAAATTAAAACTCATGAAAGATACCATAGTAATTGTGATATTAGATATAAAGTTTCATCAATATGTATATAACATACTTGTAATATGAGCATTATATTTGATAAAAAGAACACTATTTCTCAAAACAAGAAAAACAAGAAAGAATGACAATGGGACATTTCTTGAAACCCTCTGCTGTCTATGGGAAAGGTGCTGAAACATGGAAGAACAGAATAAAAGCATTTGCAAATAAAAATAATGTCCAAAACATCAGGTTGATTTGTTATTTTTATTGGAAAAAATCTGACTCTATATCCTGAATATTCATATTGAAAAATGGGTAGCATATGCTTCCTATTTCAAAGTTATGGATGATTGCTCTACAATAGAAGGTATGCAGCACTGAATCTGACTACCTGCATATAAAAATTGAATTAATAAAACACAGATTGCTATCTTTAAAGTGTCTGATTTTAAGAAGTGTCACTGGCAGCCCAAATGTGCTTTAGATTCAGAGTTACAAGATGTTTTCTATCAAGAACTTTAACCATTATTGCTATAGACTACTCTAAACATTCCTGTTTCAGAAATCCTAGTGGCACTAAGAGAGGCACCTTCCAAGTCTAAACTTCAAGAAACTCTAGGTTTCTCCCTCTTTCTCTCCCTCTCACTCTCTTTTTGGCCCATTATAGAAAAATTCCAAAGAACTGTATCACTTATGGAAAGGCAATTGTACAATTCTATATCTAAATCTGAAATTCAGAAAATGATTCATTTCCAGTAAACCTGCTAATACTTATCTACTATCTGTCTTTATATATATTTAATATTTTTTATATTTAATTTTTTATTGAATTATTCAAAGAAGTACACATATCATAACTCAATTAATTATTAAAATGTTAATACATCCAGGGGTGCCTGTGTGGCTCAGTCAGTTAAGTGTCTGACTCTTGATTTTGGCCGGGGTCATGATCTCACAGTCATGGGATCGAGCTCCCCATTGAGCTGTGTGCCAAGCATGGAGCCTACTTGGGATTCTCTCTCTCTCTCTCTCTCTCTCTCGCTCTCGCTCTCGCTCTCGCTCTCTCTTTCCCTGCCCCTCCCATGATATCTCTCTATTCCTCTCTCTATCTTTCTCAAAATAAGTAAATAAACTTTAAAAAATTAATAAATCCATGTAACTACTCCCCAGATCATGAAATAGAGCATTGCCAGCACGCCAGTCACTCTTGTCGACCTCCCAATCACTACCTCAACCTATTCCCCCAAAGCAACCACTGTCCTTACTTCTAAAATCATATATTTTTTCTGAGCTGTTATATGACTTAAATCTGTTGTGGTTTGTTTTTTCATTCAACGTTATGTTTGAAATATTTATCCATATCATTGTACATAATTATTACTTATTCAGTTTCACTGTATTGTAGTAAACCATTATATGGATATACATATATATATATATATATGTGTGTATATATATATATATATTTAAATTTATTCAGTCTTCTGTTTTTAGACATTTGGTTTGGTCCCACATGGAATAAAATTAGAGATAAATAACAAAAAAATTGGGAAAACTTAAAATGCAAATGCATTTTTTTAATTAAAAAATTTTTTTTAGAGAGAGATAGTGAAACAGGGAGAGGGGCAGGGGCGGGGAGAGAGAGAGAATCTTAAGCAGACTCCATACTCAGTGTAGAGCCCAAACCAGGGCTTGATCCCAGGCCCTGGCATCATGACCTGTGCTGAAATTGAGTCAGATGCTTAACTGACTGAGCCACCCAGGATCCCCTTAAAGACATGTTTCAGCAACCATTGGGTCAAAGAAGAAATCAAAAGTGAAATTAGAAAATTTATTTTTTTTAAATGTTTATTTATTTAGTTTTGGAGAAAGAGCTGAGCAGGGCAGGGGCAGAGAGAGAGGGAGACAGAGAATCACAAGCAGGCTGCTCACTGTCAGCACATATGGCCTGGCTCTATGACACGTGGCTCAAACTCACCAACCGTGAGATCATGACCTGAGCTGAAATCAAGAGGCAGACGCGTGACTGAATGAGCACCCTGAAATTAGAAAATTTCTTGAAACAAAAATGAAAACAGCTGGGTGGCTCAGTCAGTTAGGTAAGCGTCTGACTTTGGCTCAGGTCATGATGTTGCAGTTCATGAATTCGAGCCCTGTGTCAGGCTCTGTGCTGACAGCTTGAAGCCTGGATCCTGCTTTGCATTCTGTGTCTCCCTCTCTCTCTGCCCCTCTGCCACTCGCACTCTGTCTCTCTTTCTCTCTCAAAAAATAAATAAACATTAAAAAAATTTTAATGAAAACATAGCATACCAAAGCTTATGGGATATAGAAAAATCAGTACTTTGAGGGAAGTTTACATTGATAAATGTTTATGTTAAGTGAGGAAGAAAGATCTCAAACACGTTAATTTTATGTCAAGGAACAAGAAGAACAAGCTAAGTCTAAAGTCAGCAGAAGAAAGGAAATAAAGATTAGAACAGAAATAAATGAAATAAGAAATAGAAATACTCTTTAAAATTTTTTACAAAACTAAGTTGGTTTCTTGACAAGAAACAAAATTCACCAACTTTTAGTTAGATTAAGAAAAAAGAAGACTCAAATCAGAAATAATAGAGAAGATATCACAACTGATCCCACAGAAATGAAAAAGATCATAAAGGATGATTATGAACAATTGTATACCAACATATTTGACAATGCAGAAGAAATGGATAAATTCTTAGAAACATACAACCCACCAAGACTGAATCTGAACCAGTAACAAATAAGGAAATTGAATTAATAATAAAAAATCTCCTAATAGAGAAAAAACCCAAGAACAGATGATTTCACAGGTAAATTTTACCAAACATTTAAAGAAGAATTAACAATAACCCTTCTTAAACTCTTCAAAAAATAGAGGAAGAGAGAACCCTTCCAAACTTATATTAGGAGGCCAGCGTCACCCTGTTAACAAAGGCAAAAAAAGGGCAAGAAAAGAAATCTACAGGCTACTATCCCTGAAGAACAAGGATGCAAAAATCCTTAACAAGATATTAACAAATTAAATTCAACAGCACATTAAAAGGATTATATACCACGATTAAATGGGATTTATCCCTGGGATACAAAGATGGTTTAGCATATACAAATCATTAAATGTGATACATCATATTAATAGAATAAAAGAGAAAATTATATGATTATCTCAATACATGCATAAAAAGCATTTGAGAAAATTCAACACTCTTCCATGATAAAAACTCTTGACAAATTAAGTATGGAAAGATCTCACCTCAATAAAATAAAGACCATATAGGAAAACCCCACAGCTAACATCATACTCAACAATGAAAACTGGAAAGTTTTCTTCTAAGATATGAAGCAAAGCAAGGATGTCCACTCACACCACTTCTGTTCAACACAGTACTAGAAATCCAAGGCAGAGCGATTAGGAAAGAAAAAGAGAAGAAGGCATCCAAATTGGAAAGGAAGATATTAAATTGTTTGTGGATGACATTTTCTTATATATAGCATATTCTAAAAACTCTGCCAAAAACTCATAGAACTAATAAACATAATCAGTTACATTTCAGAATACAAAATCAACATACAAAAATCAGTTGCATCTCTATACACTAACAATGAAAAATATGAATAGAAAATGAAGAAAACAATTCCATTTACAATAGAATGAAAATAATAAAATACTTAGGAATAAACTTAACCGAGGAGATGAAACACTTGTAATATGAAAACCATGAAATATTGCTGAAAGAAATTAAAGAAGACATAAATAAATGGAAAAGCATCCCATGTTTATCAGTTGGAAGACATACTATTCTTAAGATGTCTATACACCTCAAAGAGGTTCAGTGCAATCTCTCAAATTCTCAATGATGTTTTTGTAGTAGTATGAAAATCCATCCTAAAATTCATATGTAATTTTAGGGGACCCCGAATCACCGTAACAGTCTTGAAAACGCAGAATAAAGCTGTAGGACTAACACTTCCTGATTTCAAAAGTTACTACTACAAAGTTACAGCAATCAAAACAGTGTGATATTGACATAAAGACATACATCCAGATCAATGGAATAGAATGGAGAGCCCAGAAATAAGCCCTTACTTACATATTCAAATGATTTTTGACAGGGTTGCCAAGGACCATTCAATGGGGGAAAGGAGAGTCTTTCAACAAGTAATTCTGGGAAAACTGGATATTCACAAGCAAAAGAATGGAGTTTCACCTTTATCTAATGCCACATCCAAAAATTAACTCAAAATGGACCAAAGACCTAAAGATGAGACCCAAAACTATAAAACTCTTAGAAAAACCAGAGGGCAAAGGCTTCATCACATTGGATTTGACAATGATTTCTTGAATATGACACCAAAGGCCCAGGCAACTGAAGAAAAAATAGAGAAATTGAATTTATAAAATTAAAAATATTTTTATGTCAGAAGACAATAGAGTAAAAAACTGACATATTGGGAGAAAATATTTCTAAATCATGAATTTGATAAGGGGTTAATATCCAAAGTATACAGAGAACATCACAAATTCAACATCATAAATACAAACAAATTGATTAATAAATAACTGGTCTTATATAGGCATTTCTCCAAAGAAGATATGCAAATGTACAATAAGCACATGAAAAAATGTTTAATATCACTAATTATTAGGGAAATGCAAATGAAAACTACAATGAGATACCAATTCAGACCCATTAGGATGACTGCTATGAAAAAAACAAAGTAAGTGTTAAAGAGGATATTGAGAAATTGCAACTTTTGTGCACTATTGGTGGAAATGTAAAATAGTTCATCCACTATAAAAAACAGTACGGCAGCTCTTCAAAAAATTACTAATAGAACTACCAAATGATTCAGAAATTCCACTTCTGGGTATATAGCTAAAGAATTGAAAGCAGAGTCTCAAAGAGATATTTGTACACTCATGTTTATAGCAGCATTATTCACAATAGTTTAAATATGGAAGCCACCCAAGTGTCCATTCACAGATAAATGGCAAAGCAAAATGTGGTGTAATCATACAATGGAATTTTTTTCACCCTTAAAGGAAATTCTGACATAGGCTACAATAGGGATGGACCTTGAGGACATTATGCTAAGCATAATAAACCAGTCACAAAAAGACCAGTAGTATATGATTCCACTTGTATGAGATACTTAGAGTAATCAGACTTCTAGAGACAGTTAAGTGGTAGTTGTTAGAGGCTGGGGAGAGAGGAGAATAGGAAGTCATTGTTTAGTGGATATAGAGCTTCAGTTTTACAAGTAAAGAGAGTTTTAGAGATGGATGATGGCCATGGTGCCACAACATTATGAATGTATTTAATACCACCAAAATTTACACCTAAACATGGTTAAGATGGTTTTAAAAAAAGTAAGATAGAAACCTACATGCGTCGGAAGTTCTATTTGTGATTTATACAGTTGCATATTTATGATTCACGTACATGTGTTAGATAATTTTCTCAGGTTTCAAAACAAGAGTAACAAAGAACTTAATTGTACAATTGATTCATGATTTATTGCCAATAATGATAAAAAATAATTCTTTTCTTTTTCCTGACATCTAAATTGAGTATACTTACATTTTAAAATGGAACACAAAGTATCACAATAAATAACTTCTCAGCTGTGCCACCATTTCTTCTCATTGTGATAACACTATAACACTGTCAGCACATAAAGATGGCTTTTTCAAGTATTTATATTGGAAGTTATATCTGTTTGATATAAATGTACCAAAAATTAGCCCAACGTAGAAACATGAAGTGAATTTTTCACTTCTTCTACAACATTTAGCAAGCATACATAGTATTGGTGAGCAATATTCTAATTGTTTTATCATATGAGTTGAGGATAAGTAGTAAGATTATTAAAAACAGAATGCAAGGACAGGGTTTAGTATAGTAATAAAACTCACAACAAATTTAAATTGACATATGTGTAATAGTATGCAAAATTATTAATGTGTTGCATGGTAATTATTCAAAAATATTGTGGAAAATGACAGTAATTGGCATTACTTTCCCCTGACCAAATCACTGGTTTCTAGGGTCCAAGGATTTTGTTGGACAGCTCTAATTATTTGAAAGTACTTCATCATATTGAGTCTTAAAGTTTTCATTGCAACTTTTATCTAATCATAATCCATATCTGCTTTGTGCAGTTACACAGACTCTAAGTCACTTAACTTCCCATATAGCAGTTACCAAATATTTGAAGATAGCTATCTTTGCCTTATCTCACTCTCATGTTATTCCTCTTCCAGGCTGAGCAATGCAGTTTCTCTCAATTGTTCATCACAGGATATGTTTTTCAAGCTATTAAGAATCTTCAATGCATTCCTCTGGATATTTTGTAGTATTTTTCCCAAAAATGTTACAGTACCCTAGATGTGGTATAGAAGTTAGAAATTTTGATATGATTATTTCACTTTATTCTATATAATCTGGCTTTTTTTTTGCTTGAATTACATTTTTTCCAAACAAGCTTTGTTTTTTTTTTGAAGCATGATTGACACATAGCAAAACATCCACACTTTAAGAGTACTCTCTATGAGTTTTGACAAATTTACAAACCTGTGTAACTACCACCATAATAAAGATTTAGCACATGTCCATCACCTCAAAAGTTTCCCTACCCTATCCTATTCAGTCTTCGCACCACTCCTAGGTTCAGGCAATCCTTGATCTGATTTGTGTCACTAGTTTTTTCCCTATTCTGTAACTTCATATAAATGGTATCATACATTATGTATTCTCTTGTATATGGATTTTTACAAGCATTGACAATGCTAGTCTGTTCAGTCTGCTGTAATAAAATGCCACAGACTGGGTACCTTAAATAATGGAAATTTATTTTCTCACAATTCCAGGGAAGTCCAAGATCAAGGTGTTAGCAGGGTCAGTTTCCAATGAGTGCTCTATTCCTGGCTTTCAGACAGCCACCTTCTTGCTATATTCTCGAACATGGCTTTTCCTCAGTGTGTTATTCAGAGAGAGCATAAAAGCATGAATGAGAAAGTGAGAAACACAGAGTGAGAGAGAGCAAGAGAGTGTTGTGGTGTCTCTTCTTATAAGGATACTAATCCTATTGGATTAAAGTCCCATCTTTAATACCTTATGTAATTTTAATTGCTTCCTTAAAGGTCTTACCTCCAGATACAGCCACACTGGATGTTAGGGTCTCAACATATGAATGTTAGAGGGACACAAACATTGAGTCCATTAACTAGCATAATGCTTTATAGATTCATCCATGTTTTTGTTTGTTTCAGTTGTATTCCGTTGTTGCTTCTGAATAATATTCCATTTATGGAAATGCTGCAATTGGTTTACTTATTCACCTGTTGATGTATATTTAGGTTATTTCTAGATTTGGGGATATTATAAACTAGGCTGCTAGGAACATTATTGTACAAGTCTTTGAATGTATTTTATTTCTTTGAAGCTAGTAGCTAGTAGTGGAATTGCTAGGTCATATAATAAGTGCAAATGTATGTTTCAGATGACAATACACTGCCAAAATAGGCAAATGTATTTTTCATATGACAATAAACTGCCAAAATGGAAGTATTTTACATTCCTATGAGGAGTAGGAAAGCTGAAGGTGCTCCACATCATCATGAATACCTGTCAGCCTTTTAATTTTACACATTTTAGTGAGTATGTAATGATATTACATTGTGATTTTAATTTGCATTTCTTTGATGACTAATGATATTGAACATTTCAAAATTTGCATACCTATAAGATGCTCATCTTTTGTTGTGCGGTGTCTGTTCAAATCATTTACCTGTTTTTAATGGGAGTTGTTTTTCATCTATTTGTCATATTGGGTGAGTTATAATTATATACTCTTGATACAAACTCTTTATCTGATATATGCATTGGGAATATTTTTCTAAGTTCTAACCTGCTTTTCATTTTCCTAATTGTGTCTTTCTAAAAGCAGACATTTTAAATTTTGTTGAAATCAAATTTCGTTTTAAATTTTGTTGAAATCAAATTTTGTTTTTCTTTTATAATTTGTGACATTTGTGCCCTATCTCATAAACCTTTGCCTGACTTGAATTCACAAAAATTTTCTTCTCATTTCTCCAAATTAAAAAAAAAATTGTTATTATGTTTATTTACTTTGAGAGAGAGAGAGAGAGACAGAGTGCAAGTGCGAGAGGGACAGATAGACACAGAATCCGAAGCAGGCTCCAGGCTCTGAGCTGTCAGCACAAAGCCTGACGTGGACTCTAACCCACAAGCCATGAGATCATTATCTGAGTCCAAGTCGGATGCTCAGCGACTGAGCCACCCAGGCGTCCCTCCAAATGTTTTTATAGATTTACTTATACATTTGGGTTTATGATCCATTTCAAATTTCTTTTTGGGTATATAAGGTAATGATCAAGTTCATTTTTTTCCCACATGGATATCCAGTTGTTCTAACACCAGTTTTTGAAAAGCTTTCCCTATTGAATTATCTTGACATTTTTGTTGAAAACCAATTGGCCATAAATGTGAAGGTCTATTTCTGGACTGTTTATTCTGATTAATTGATCTGTAGATCTGTTTTTGCAGCAATATATCACTCTTTTAAATTTTTTTTTTCAACGTTTTTAATTTATTTTTGGGACAGAGAGAGACAGAGCATGAACGGGGGAGGGGCAGAGAGAGAGGGAGACACAGAATCGGAAACAGGCTCCAGGCTCCGAGCCATCAGCCCAGAGCCTGACGCGGGGCTCGAACTCACGGACCGCGAGATCGTGACCTGGCTGAAGTCGGACGCTTAACCGACTGCGCCACCCAGGCGCCCCAATATATCACTCTTTTGATTGTGATAGAAAAATACTAAGAAAGAGGTAGAACAATTCCTTCATTTTTTTTCTTTATTTTCACAATTGTTTTAACATCCTTTGCATTTCCATATAAATTTTAGAATCAACTTGTCAGTTTCTATGAAAAAGACTACTGAGATATTAGTTAGAATTGCATCAAATCTACATATAAGCTTAGGGGGAATTGACATCTATCTTAATGCTGAGTCTTCCAATCCATGAGCATGGTGTATCTGTAAATTTATTTAGGTTTTCTTTCATTTATCCAGCAATATCTCAGTTTTCAGTGTAACAATAATCTTTATCTTGCACATCTTTTGTTAAGTTGTAATGATTCTCTGGGGTGTTTTCCCTTTATTATATTAGTATGGAGAACAATACTGATATATTTTTGAGTGTTAGTCAAACTTGCATCTCTAGGATAAATCCACTTGGTCAGAATGTATTGTCTAATATCTTTTTTGTGTTTGATTTGCTAATATTTTGTTAATGATTTTTGCGTATGTGCTCATCAGGAGTATTGGTCTGTAATTTTCTTTATTATTTAATTTTTGTTAATGTTTATTTTTGAGAGAAAGACAGACAGACAGAGCATGAGTTGGGGAAGGGCAGATGAAGTTACAAAATCTGAAGCAGGCTCCAGGCTCTGAGCTGTCAGCACAGAGCTCGACGAGGAGCTTGAACTCATGAACTGTGAGATCATGACCTTAGCCGAAGTCTGACAGTTAACTGACTGAGCCACCCAGGCGCCCCTGCTGTGTAATTTTCTTATAATGTTGTCTGGCTTTGGCATAAAGACAATATTGAACTCTGAAAGTGAGTTGAGAAGAGTTCTTTTATCTTATACTTTTTGAGAAAAAACTGTGGGCTTTGTATTATTTCTTCTTTAATTATTTGAAAGAATACCTGTGAAACAGTCTGGGCATTGAATATTTATTTATTTATTTATTTAAATTTTATTTTTTACTTTTTAAAATTTACATCCAATTTAGTTAGCATATAGTGCAACAATGATTTCAGGAGTACATTCCTTAGTGCCCCTTACCGATTTAGCCCATCCCCCCTCCCACAATCCCTTCCGTAACCCTCAGTTTGTTCTCCATATTTAGGAGTCTCTTCTGTTTTGTCCCCCTCCCTGTTTTTATATGCTTTTTGTTTCCCTTCCCTTATGTTCATCTGTTTTGTCTCTTAAAGTCCTCATATGAGTGAAGTCATATTATTTTTGTCTTTCTCTGACTAATTTCACTTAGCATAATACCCTCCAGTTCCATCCATGTAGTTGCAAATGGCAAGATTTCATTCTTTTTGATTGCCGAGTAATACTCCATTGTATATATATACCACATCTTCTTTATCCGTTCATCCATTGATGGACATTTGGGCTTTTTCCACACTTTGGCTATTGTTGATTAGTGCTGCTATAAACATGGGGATGGATGCCTGTGTCCCTTTGAAACAGCACACTGTATCCCTTGGATAAATGCCTAGTAGTGCAATTGCTGGGTCATAGGGTAGTTCTATTTTTACTTTTTTGAGGAACTTCCATACTGTTTTCCAGAGTGGCTGCACCAGCTTGCATTCCCAGGGGCATTGAATTTTGTTATTAAGAATGTTATAAATTACAAATTCAGTTTCTTTGATGAATATAAGGTTATTCATGTTCTAATTTTTGTGTCAATTTTAGTGATTTAACTCTTTCAAGAAGTGTGTTCCTTTCATCTAAGTTTACAAATTTATTTTCATAAATTCTTATGTCTTTTCTTTTAAATTGTGTATGATTAATAATAATGATCTCTCTTTTGTTTCTCATATTTCTAATTTGAGTCTTAATCAATTAGTTGGAAGCTTATTAGTTTGTTTATATTTTCAAAGAACCAGGTTTTGGTTTTATTAATTTTTCTCTATTGTTTCTCTCTTTTCTCTTTCACTGGTTACCATTCTTAAATTTATTTCCCTCCTTCTCCTTACTTAGGGTAGCTTGCTGTTTTAATTATATTTGTCTTTCTGAGATGATAATTTAGATCACTGCTTTTAGACTTTTAAAAATATATGAGCATTTAAAGCTATGAGTTTCTTCTAACTGAGGGTTGATGGGGGGGTGGGAGGGAGGGGAGGGTGGGTGATGGGTATTGAGGAGGGCACCTTTTGGGATGAGCACTGGGTGTTGTATGGAAACCAATTTGACAATAAACTTCATATATAAAAAAATAAAGCTATGAGTTTCTTGCTAAGTATTGTATTATCTGCATTCTATTGTATTATCTGCATATCTATAAATTTTGATATGTTTTATTTTCATTTTAATTCAGTTTGAAACTTTTTCTAATTTCCTTTATGAATTCCTTTTTGACCTATGGTTTACTTCAAATGTGTTGTTTAATTTATAAATATTTTATAAATTTCCAGATATCTTCCATGTATTAATTCCTAATTTAATGTTTCTGTGATCAGCAAACATATACTGTATAACTTGTATTTAAAATTATTGAGATGTGTTGATCTAACAAATTGTTTTGATTAATGTTCTGTACCTATTTTTAGGTAATGTTTATTCTCTTTCTTTAAATTTTTTTTAATGTTTATTCATTTTTGAAAGGCAGAGCTGTCAGCACAGAGCCCAATGCAGGGCTCGAACCCACAGTGTGAGATCATGACCCGAGCCAAAGACGGACACTTAACCGACTGAGCCACCCAGGCACCCTGGTAATGTTTATTCTCTTATTGGATGGCAGTATTTTACTTTTTGCTTTATAAATGTTTATTTAAAATAAAATAGAATGTTAAGTTATAATCTTTATCAGATGCATAATAATATTTCCACAGTAGAAATAAATATATAAGGTAGAAGTCAACTTGCATCCTGATGTAGGGATTGTGGTGATAGCAACATGATTTATTACTTACAATGCAGGAAAAAACTGACTATAGCAACATTCTTACTTCTAACTCCTCTTCTGCATCTAAAAACAACTATACTTCTGAGCTGCCATTTATAATTCAGGTTGGCACTAATAAAATAAATTATTTAATAAATAAATAAATAAATAAATAAATAAGCAGGGATGAAATGACAAATTTTCCTCAGGGAAGAATTCCAAATCACATATATAGATGTTCCTTACTCCATAAGGTAAAGCATAAGCCCCCTATCCCTGGCCAGTTGCCCAAATCAACCTATACCCTTTGAGTAGCAGTTATGTAAACATTTATTTTTCACCTATTTGTACTACCATAAAGTGTATACTTCTCAATCTTTTCATAAAGATAACCTGAAGAGTCTCGTGAAATTTATTTTGAAGAAATGTACTCTGTTTCTTTGAGCAACCAGTCAGGAAATAATAATCTAGTATGACAGTTTTAGTAAATAGTGTTGGCTTCAAGAGTCTCCATTTATTTTTCTAAGTGATTTTGCTTCCTTATATTAATAATACAGAATATTGTTGACGATCAATGTCAATGTCATGAGACATTCTTGGAGTTTTGGTAAAGTGTCATTCCTAGTCTTTAAGCATCTGTCCCATTTTCCACAGTCCTCAATTGTCACTGATTAAGGACTGTTCAATTTCTGCACTTTCTCATCATACTTTGGTATGCATTCACTTAGGCAAGGAGATTTACATTTATTATTGAGCTTATTTTAATATTTTATATCAAACATGACATATTTATATAAGTACTTGAAAACTCTAACAAAAAATAGTGGCACAATTAAATGAGAAGGCTTTACAAGTTGAAAATATATTCAGAGAAGTAGATTTACATTAAATTTGCCAGTTAAGGAGAATGAGTTTGAACAAAAGAGACTGAAGGTGAGAGACATATTTCTTTTGTACTGAGAGATCTCTAACCATTTCGAAATTATCATTTCTTTTTTCAAACTATGCTTCCCTTGGACAGTCTTGCTCAAAGTTCTTCCTTATTACTGATGGAAACACACAGTTCCACTGTTACTTATGAGAATATCTATTTCTCAGATGTCTTGGAACAGAAAAAAAGGCTAAAAGCCACTGAACTAGGGTGATCACTTTCAAATACTCTTTCAAAAGAAACAGATCAGAGTTTAAGTGATAATGTGATGCTCTTAGTTGTGGAATCTCAACTAAATTACCTTCTCTAAAGTTGGGGTCTTTTTCTGTGAACGTAGGATATTAATACTTATGAACTTGGCAGGGTTGTTGTGGGAATTAGAGTTTATGTATGTAAAATGTTTTGTATATAGTAGATGCTCAATAATAGCAGCATGCCTTGTCATCATTGCCATCACTTGAAATTTAGTTACTTCTTGTGAATGTTTGTTCAGCCCCCCCTTCCCACACATGAGTGTGCAATTGAAAGTCATATTGTGACATGGAAATGTGGGCCAAGATTCTCCATTTTTTTTTTATTTGTCAGGACAGGTTGCATTCATTCACCTTCTTACTCACCAAAATGACTATTTCACACCTGCCCTCTATTCACAGGTCTCTATCACTTCTTCCTCATTATCAGGTGACAATCTTTCTTCCAATTTCACCGAGAAAGTAGAAACAATCAGAAATGACTTTCCAGAAGCTCCCATCACCATATCTGCCCATCTGCCTGTACCAGCATCTGTACCCAGATGTCTTCCCTTCTATAGATGAATTATGTTTCTAGAAAAAAAAAACTAAACTATTTGTTCGTTATATCCTGTTCCCTCTAGCAAGTTCAAAGACAAGTTTTCAGCAATTTTTGCAAAGTTGCTCCCACATTATAAATTTCTCCTTTGTAAAGTATTATCTCTGTCAAACTCAGAGATATCCTTTTATCTTGGGAAAAAACAAAAACTAAAACTTTTTTTTATGCACCACATCCTTTGATACCCTTCAGCTGCCATGGCATTTTGTTCTTCCTCTTGACAACAAAACTCTTTAAAAAAAAGAGAATGTCACTTACTGTCTTCAATTCCTCTCATTTCATTCTGGATCCCACTCCAATGAATCCCCTATCATTCCACTGATATGCCTCTTACCAAAGTCACCTATAACCTCCATTGTATTGAATCCATTTCTTGATTCTCAGTCCTCATCTGTCTTGACATATCTATTTGACACAATTTATTATTAATTCCCTTCCCCTTGAAACACATTCTTCACTTGGCTTCTGGGGAAATATTCTTTTGGTTTTCTTCCTACCTTAGCTATTGTTCCTTCTAATTTACTTTGCTGGTTCCTTCTCTACTCTCTGGCCTCTAAACTTTGGAGTGGTTTTGAGTTTAGTTCTTGGAATATTTCACTTTTCTATTTATACTATTTATACTATTTCCATTTATACTCACTCTCTCAGTAATCTCATCCAGTCTCAGGATATAAGTCCTTTCTGTATTTCTAAACTTGATCTCCAAAATCATATACACAACTGCCTCCCTGAGGAGGCAAATATCCAATTTGATATCTATTAGGCATTGCAAATGTAATTTATTTAAAACCCAACTCTAAATATTCCTCATCCCCAAATCTGCTTCTCCTTAGTAAATAATAACTTCACTTCTATAATTGCTTAAGTAGAAAACCTTATAGTCATCTTTGACTGGTCTCCTTTTTTATCCCGTATTTTACAAATATTTGGACATCCTCTTAATTTTTCTTCCAAATATATCATAATTGAACAACATCTCTCTATATCTACTTTGCCAAAACTTATCCAACCCCTCATTATTCCTCATCTTAATTATTATAATAGTATCTTAGCCTTGCTACTACTACGTTTCCCATTCATAGTCTTAGTAGCCTGATCATGTCATTTCTGTTCTGAGAACACTTTAATGGTTTCCATAATAATGGAAAACAAAGCCATGCCCCATCTGACTCTTTTTAACTTTCTGACATCATCTCCTATTATTCTTTCTCTCATTCACTCTAATTCAGGCATACCAGCCAATGTCTTGCTCCTTGAACATACCTGGTATACTCCTGTCACAAGGCCTTTGCCCTTCCCTTTCCCTCTTTCTGCAATACAGCAAAATGTATATGTAGCTACCTCATCTCCTTCAGGTGTTTGTTCAAATGTGTCTTCTTATTAAAGCTTTCCTTATCTATGTTGGTTTTCATTTCAATTCTCCACCGTGGACTCTGTCAACTGTTTGCTTTATTATTCTCTATAGCACACATCAACATCTGAATTCCTATACATTTTGCATATTTATGCTCTAATTATCTGTTTCCCACTTCCAGAATGTAAGTTCTACAAATTTGAGGATTTGTGTTTGCTTTATTCCCAATGGCATACTCATTGTTTTTTTTTAATTTTCATGTATGTCCCAGGTTATTTATCTGAACTTCAAATTAGTTTTTTTTTAATTAAATATTTTTAAATTTTTAAGTTTTTATTAAAGTATAATTGATAGTGTTATACTGTCAACACTGGCAACCACCAGTATTTAAGGGTCTGTTTTTTATTTGTTTCTTTGTTTCCTTTTTCTTTGTTCATTTGTTTTCTTTCTTAAATTCCACATATGAGTGAAATGATATGGCATTTATCTGTGTCTGTTTATTTCACTTAGCATTATACCCTCTATGTCCATCCATGTTGTCTCAAATGGCAACATTTCATTCTTTTTTTGGCTGAATAATATTCCATTGTCTGTGTGTTTGTGTGTGTGTGTGTGTGTGTGTGTGTATGTATATATACATATATATATTCTTTCAATATATATAAATTCTTTCAATCTATATGTATATATACATATATATATTCTTTCAATATATATCTATATTTATGTATATATGTATATATATCTATATATATGTGTATATGTACATATATATGCATATACATATATATGTATATGTACATATACATATACATATATATATATACATATACATATATATATACATATACATATATATATATATTCTTTCAATTCCTTTGGGTAAATACCCATTAGTGGAATTACTGGATCATATGGATATTCTATTTTTAATTTTTTGAGGAACCTCCATACTGTTTTCCACGGTGGCTGCATCAATTTGCATTCCTACCAATGGTGCATGAGGGTTCCTTTTTCTCTGCATCCTTACCAACACTTGTTATTTCTTGTGTTTTTGACCTCAGCTATTTTAACAGGTGTAAAGTGGTATCTCATTGTGGTTTTAAGTTGCTTTTCCCTGGTGATTAGTGATGTTGAGCATCTTTTCAAGTGTCTGTTGACCATCTGTATGTCTTCTTTGAAAAAATTCCTATTAAGGTCTTTTGCTCATTTTTTAATGGGATGTTTTCAGTGATATGTATAAGGCCTTTATGTATTTCATATATTAACCTTTTATCCAATATATTATTTGCAAATATCTTCTCTCATTCAGTAGGTTGCTTTTTGTTTTGTTGATGGTTTACTTCATTGTGCAAAAACTCTTTATTTTGGTGTAGTCCCAATAGTTTAGTTTTGTTTTTGTTTCCCTTACCTGAGGAGGCATATCTAGAAAAATGCTTTTATGGCTGATTTCAAAGAGATTACAGCCTATGTTTTCTTCTAGGAGTTTTAAGGTTTCAGATCTCATATTTAGACCTTTAATTAATTTGAGTTTATTTTTGAGTATAGTGAAAGGAAGTGGTTCAGTTTCATCCTTTTCCATATAGCTATCCAGTTTTCCCAGTACCATTTGTTCAGGAGACTGTCATTTCTACACTGTGTACTTTGTCCTTCTTTGTCATAGATTAATTGGCCCTGTAAGCATGGCCTTATTTCTGAACTATCTATTCTGTTCTATTGATCTATGTGTCTGTTTTTGTGCCAGTACCATACAAAGTTTTGGTTACTATAGCTCAGAAGTATATCTTGAAATCTGTGTTTTTGATAACCCCCAGTTTTGTCTTCTGTTTCAAGATTGCTTTCGCTATTTGGGGTCATTTGTAGTTCCATACAAGTTTTAGGATTATTTGTTCTAGTTCTGTGAAAAAATGCTGTTGGTATTTTGATAGGGATTGCACTGAGTCTATAGATTGTTTTGGGTAGCATAGACATTTAAACAATATTGATTCTTCCAATCCATGAATATGAGTTCCATTTGTTTGTGTCATCTTCTATTTTTTAATCAATATTTTATAGTTTTTGGAGTACAGGCCTTTCATTTCCTTGTTTATTTCTTGGTATTTTATTCTGTTTGGTACAATTGTAAATGAGATTATTTTCTTAATTTCTCTTTCTGCTAATACATTATGAATGTATAGAAATGCAACAGACTTCTGTATATTAGTTTTGTATCCTGTGACTTTACTGAATTAATCAGTTCTAATAGTTTTTTGATGGAGTCTTTAGGGTTTTATGTATATAGTATCATGTCAACTGCAGATAGTGAAAATTTTACTTCTTTCTTACCAATTTGGATGCTTTTTATTTCTTTTCCTTGTCTGATTGCTGCTTCTAGGACTATGTGGAATAAAACTGGTGAGAGTGGAACTCTTTTGTCTTGTTCCTCACCTTAGAGGAAAAGCTCTCAGTTTTTCACCATTGAGTATGATGTTAGCTGTGGTTTTATCACATATGGCCTTTATTATGTTGAGGTGTGTTCCCTCTAAAACTACTTTGAGAGATTTTGCCATAAATGGATATTGCACTTTGTCAAAGGCTTTGTTGAGACTTTTTATCATGAATGGGTGTTGTACTTTGTCAAATGCTTTTCTGCATATCTTGAGATGATCATCAGGTTTTTATCCTTTCTCTTGTTTTTTTAAAATTTTATTTATTTAAGGGGCGCCTGGGTGGCTCAGTCGGTTAAGCGTCCGACTTCGGCTCAGGTCATGATCTCGCGGTCCGTGAGTTCGAGCCCCGCGTCGAGCTCTGTGCTGACAGCTCAGAGCCTGGAGCCTGTTTCGGATTCTGTGTCTCCCTCTCTCTGACCCTCTCCCGTTCATGCTCTGTCTCTCTCTGTCTCAAAAATAAATAAAGGTTAAAAAAAATTAAAAAAAATAAATTTTATTTATTTAAAATTATTTTAATTTCAGGAATAGAATTTAATGATTCATCACTTACATATAACACCCAGTGCTCATCCCATCAAGTGTCCTCCTTAATGCACCTCATCCCTTAAGCCCTTCCCCCCACCCAGCACCCTACCAGCAACCCTGTTTGTTCTCTGCATGTGAGAGTCTCTTATAGGTTGTCTCCCTCTCTGTTTTATCTTATTTTTTCTTCCCTTCCCTTATGTTCATGTTTTGTATCTTAAATTTCACAAGTGAAATTATGTGATATTTGTCTTTCTCTGACTGCCTTGTTTCTTTAAAAATTTTTTTGGATGTTTTGTATTTATTTTTGAGACAGAGAGAAAGCATAAACTGGGGAGGAGCAGAGAGAGAGGGAGACAGGAACCAAAGCGGGCTCTGCGCTGACAGCAAAGAGCCCGATGTGGGGCTCGAACTCATGAGCAATGAGATTATGACCTGAGCTGAAGTCAGATGCTTAGCTGACTGAGCCACCCAGGCACCCCTCTGATTGACCTATGTCACTTAGCATAATACACTCTAGTTCCATCCACATTGTTGCAAATGGCAAGATTTCATTCTTTTTGATCACCAAGTAATATTCCATTGTGTGTGTGTGTTATACACACACACATATATCTTTGTTATCCATTCATAAGTTGATGGACATTTGGACTCTCCATACTTTGGCTATTGTTGATACTGCTGCTATAAACATTGGGTGCATGTGCCCCTTAGAATCAGCACTCCTGTATCCTTTAGATAAATAACTACCAGTGCAATTGCTGGGTCATAGAGTAGTTCTATTTTTAAATTTTTGAGGAACCTCCAACTGTTTTCCAGAGTGGCTGCACCAGTTTACATGACAACCACCAGTGCAAAAATTTCCTCTTTCTCTGCATCCTTGCCAACATCTGTTGTTCCTTGAGTTGTTCATTTTAGCAATTTTGGCAGATGTGAGGTAGTATTTCATTGTGGTTTTGATGTACATTTCCCTGATGATGAGTGATGTTGAGCATTTTTTCATGTGTCTGTTAGCCATCTGCATGTCTTTTTCAGAGAATTGTCTCTTCATGTCTTTTGCCCATTTCTTCACTGGTTTATTGTTTTTTGGGTGTTGAGTTTGATAAGTTCTTTATATATTTTAGATACTACCCTTTATCTGATATGTCATTTGCAAATATCTTCTCCCATTCCGTTGGTTGCCTTAAGCTTTGCTGGTTGTTTCCTTCCTGTGCAGAAGCTTTTTATCTTGATGAGGTCACAATAGTTCATATTTGCTTTTGTTTCCTTTGCCTATGGAAACATGTCAAGTAAGAAGTTGCTGTCGCCAAGGTCAAAGAGGTTGTTGCCTGTTTTCTCCTGTAGGATTTTGATGGCTTCCTGTCTTACATCTAGGTCTTTCATTCATTTTGAGTTTATTTTTGTGTATGGTATAAGAAAGTGGTCCAGTTTAATTCTTTTGTATGTCCCTATCCAGTTTTCCCAACACCATTTGCTGAAGAGACTTTTTTTTCCCCATTGGATATTCTTTCTTGCTTTGTGAAAGGTTAGTTGGCCATACATTTGTGGGTCCATTCCTGGGTTCTCTATTCTGTTCCATCGATCTGTGTGTCTGTTTTTGTGCCAGTACCATACTGTCTTGGTGATTACAACTTTGTAATACAGCTTGAAGTCTGGAATTGTGATGCCTCCAGCTTTGGGTTTTTTTTTTCAGGACCACTTTAGCTATTTGGTGTTTTCTCTGGTTCCATACAAATTATAGGATAGCTTTTTCTAGATCTGTGGAAAGGTTGGTGTTATTTTGATACAGATTGCATTGAATGTGTAGATTGCTTTGGATAGTATTGACATTTTAACAATATTTGTTCTTCCAATCCATGAGCGTGGAATGTTTTTCCATTTTTTTGTGTCTTCTTAATTTCTTTCATAAGCTTCTATAGTTTTCAGTGTAAAGATTTTTCACCTCTTTGGTTAGGTTTATTCCTCTGTATTTTATGTTTTTTGGTGCAGTTGTAAATAGGATCAATTCCTTGATTTCTCTTTCTGGTACTTTATTATTGGTGTACAGGAAAGCAGCTGATTTCTGAACATTGAGTTTACATCCTACAATGTTGCTGAATTCACATATCAGTTGTAGAAATTTTTTGGAGTCTTTTGGATTTTCCACATATATTATCATGTCGTCTGCAAAGAGTGAAAGTTTGACTTCCTCCTTGCTTGCTGTTTTGGATGCCTTATATTATTTTCTGTTTTCTGAGCTGAGGCCAGGACTTCCAACAGTGTTGAATAACAGTGGTGAGAGTGGACATCCTTGTCGTGTTCCTGACCTTAGTGGAAAAGCTCTCAGATTTTCCCCATTGACAATGATATTAGTGGTGGGACTTTCATATATGGCATTTATAATCTTGAAGTATGATCCTTCTATCCTTAACTTCTTGAGGGTTTTTATCAAGAAATGATGCTATATTTTCTCAAATGCTTTCTCTGCATCTATTGAGAGGATCATGTGGTTCTTATCCTTTCTTTTATTAATGCAATGCATCCCATTGATTGATTTGCTGATTTTGAACCAGCACTGCATCCCAGAAATAAATCCCACTTGATTGTGGTGAATAGTTCTTTTAATGTATTGTTGGATCTGGTTTGCTAGTATCCTGTTGAGATTTTGCACCATGTTTATCAGGGAAATTGGTCTGTAGTTCTCCTTTTTAGTGGGGTCTTTGTCTGGTTTTGGAATCAAGGTAATGCTGGCCTCATAGAATGAGTTTTGAAGTTCTCCTTCCATTTGTATATTTTTGACAGCTTCAAAAGAATGGGTGTTAACTCTTCTCTACATGTTTGGTAGAATTCCCCTGGAAAGCCATCTGACCCTGGACTTTTGTTTGTTGGGAGATTTTTGATTATTGATTTGGTTTATTTATTGGTTATGTATCTGTTCAAATTTTCTATTTCTTTTTGTTTCAGTTTTGGTAGTTTATATATTTTTAGGGATTTTGTCATTTCTTCCAGATTGCATAACTTGTTGGCATGTAATTGCTCATAATATTGTCTTATTATTATTGTTTGTATTTCAGTGGTGTTGGTTGTGATCGCTTCTCTTTCATTCATTATTTTATTTATTTGGGTCCTTACCTTTTTTCTTTTGATCATACTGGCTAGGGGTTTATCAATTTTGTTAATTCTAAGAACCAGCTACTGGTTTCATTGATTTGTTGTACTGTTTTTTCGATTTCTGTATCACTGATATCTGGTCTAATCTTTATTATTTCACTTCTTCTGCTGGTTTGGGGCTTTATTTGCTGTTTTTTTTTCCAGGTCTTTTATGTGTAAGGGTAGGCCTCCTTTAGGAAGGCCTGTATTCCTAGATACTTCCTTCTTATGCCTGCCTTTGCTACATCCCAGAGGTTTTGGGCAGTATTGTATTCATTTTCATGGGCTTTCATGTACTTTTTAATTTCCTCTTTCATTTCTTGGTTAACCCATTCATTCTTTAGTAGGATGTTCTTTAATCTCCAATATTCATGGTCTTTCCAAATTTTTTTCTTGTGGTTGATTTCAAGTTCCATTGTGTTGTGTTCTGAAAATATGCAAGGTATGATCTCAATCTTTTTGTACTTGTTGAGAGCTGATTTGTGTCCCAGTATGTGATCTATTCTGGAGAATGTTCCATGTACCTCGAGAATGTGTATTATGCTGCTAAAGCATGAAAGGTTCTGAATATATCTGTTAAGTCCATCTGGTACAGTGTCATTCAAAGCCATCGTTGCCTTGTTATTTTTCTACTTAGATGATCTGTCCATTGTTGTAAGTGGGGTGTTGAATTCCCCTACTATTATGGTATTATCAATGCTTTTCTTTATGTTTGTGATTAATTGATTTATATATTTGGGTGCTTCTCTATGGGGACAGAAATATTTACCATTGTAGATATCTTGGTGGATAGACCCCTTAATTATGATATACTGCCTTTTTTCATCTCTTGTTACAGTCTTTGTTTTAAAATCTAGTTTCACTGATATAAGTATGGATGCTCCAGCTTTCTTTTATGACCATTAACATGCTATATGGTTTTCTATCCCCTTACTTTCAATCTGCAGGTGTCTTTAGGTCTTAGATGAGTCTCTTGTAGGTAGCATATAGAGAGGTTTTGTTTTCTTATCCATTCTGATACCCTGTGTCTTTTCATTGGAGCTTTTAGTCCATTGACATTTAGAGTGAGTACTGCAAAATATGAATTTAGCACCATTGTTTTGCCTGTAGAGTTGGTGTTTCTGGTGATTTATAGTGTTTGTTGCTTTTGGTATTTTTTTGTTTGTTTGTTTGTTTTGTCTTTTCTCTGCTCAAAGGTTTTCCCTTAAAATTTCTTGCAGGGCTGGTTTATTGGTCACGAACTCCTTTAGTTTCTGTTTGTCTGGGAAATTCTTTATCTCTCCTTCTACTTTGAATTACAGCCTTGCTGGATAAAGAATTCTTGGCTGCATACTTTTACAATTCAGCACATTGAATGTATCCTGCCACTCCTCTCTGGCCTTCCCCATTTCTTTGTATAGGTCTACTGTGAACCCAATCTGTCTTCCCTTGTAGGTTAAGGACTTTTTCCCCTTGCTGCATTCATAATTCTTACCTTGTCAGTGTATTTTGTGAATTTTACTATGATATGCCTGCTTTATGGTCGGCTTTTGTTGAATCCAATGGGATTTATCTGTGCTTCTTGGATTTTGGTGTCTGTGTCCTTCCCCAGATTAGGAAACTTTTCCACTATAATTTGCTCCCATAAACCTTCTGCCCATTTTTCTCTCTCCATCTTCTGGGACTCCTATGATTTAGATGTTATTCATTTTTAATAAGTCACTGTGTTTCTAAGTCTTGTATCATGCTCTTTTGCCTCTTTTATTCTGCTTCATTATTCTCCATAATTTTATCTTCAAATCACTGATTTACTGCTCTGCTTCATCCATCCTTGCCTCTGTGGTATCCATTCAAGATTGCATCTCAGTTATAGCTTTCTTAATTTCATCCTGATTAGATTTTATTTCTTTTATCTCTGCAGAAAGGGATTCTATGCTCTTTTCAACCCTGACTAGTAGTCTTGTTATCGTCATTCTAAATTCTAGTTCAGACATCTTGCTTATATCTGTTTTGATTAAGCCCCTGACTGTCATTTCTTCCTACTCTCTTTTGGAATGAATTCCTGCTGAATACTGTGGCTCATGTTATGCAGATTGTTGTGTTAATCCTCAAATCAGTATCATAGGTGTTCAAATTGGTTTGGTGATGATCTGGCTACATTTCTGGGAGGAGACAAGTTCAAATTCTCCGTGCTGCTCTGCCATCTGAACTCCTATCCTTTCTCTTGTTAATGTGATATATCATGTTGATTGATTTGAAAACATTGAACCTCCTTTGTATCCCTGAAGTAAATTCCACTTAATCGTGGTGAATGATTTTTTTAATGTGTTGTTGGGTTCAGTTTGCTAATATTTTGTGTAGGACTTCTGCATCTAAAAAATATATTAAATTAAAATAGTATACATTTTTACTTTAAAAATACACATTAAAATATTTCACCATTAAAATGATAGAATATATACTCATATATCACATATTTATTCATTGGGTAAGAAGAAAAAATCAGTAATTTTTGTTTGTTTATTTCTTTTGTTTTTTGGAGTCCACATGTAAGTGAAACCATTACTGGTGGTTCCCAGAAGGGTGGGGGGGCTATGCGAATGGGCAACATAGGTGAAGCAGATTAAGAGGTACAAGCTCAGTTATAAAATAAATAAGTCACAGGGATGAAAAGTATTGCATAGGGAATATAGTCAATAATATTGTAATAATATTGTATGGTGACAGATGGTGACTATACTTATTGTGGTGAGCATTGCCTAATGTATGGGATTATTGATTCACTATGTTATTCACCTGAAACTAATATGATATATGTAAATCATAGTTCAGTTTAAAAAGTGAGTATATATAAACTAAGCTAATTAATAATCAGAAAGCAAAATTTATTTCAAATATAGATTTCCACTTTAATTTTTCTCAGTACTGTTCAAGTGTCAGTTTTAAATTGTCATTTTTTATATGGATTATTCTATTTTGGTTATCTTCCAGAAAATTGAAAAATGAAATTCTGTGTATCCAATTTATATATGTAACAATTTTCTCTTATAAAACAATGATTTAAAAATCATTTAGTGAAACTATCAGTCACTACAGTAGTAGAAATCACAAACTTTCTGGTATTAGTGATATAGATACAAGTTAAACAGATGAGAATGGATTGTAACTACAATTAGGCAATAATTCTATTGTTCACATTCCTTACTATGGAGTTAATGACTAGCTCTAGGGGCCATGAAAAGCAGGGAGCAAACGATGTTTAATGATCCAACAAGTCATTAAGTGCCTTAAAAGGAACCACAATGTCAGGTATCATTGACCTTATGAATGTTTATAGCTACACGAATACCAATTGTTTATTGTTGCATACATTTACAATTTAATAGAACTAATTCTGTTGGAAAAAATCAAAAATATTTCTGGAGCTCTGATATGACTGTTGACATTTTTGTTCCTCACTTATAATAAACCAAAACAGTTTCACTAGATTAAAGTGTCATCTTTATAATTAAATTTTAGGTGACACAGCAAAATCAGTCATGAATCTGAGCTAGTAGAAATTCTACTTTCAAATGTTAAAATAATAAAATTTAATTTTAAATATGTTCTGGAGATCTGAAAGATATATTTCATTTGAGAGGACAAATAATGAGAAGTTTAAAATGTAGACATCTCAAAACTAAGGAGTAATAAATCAGACAGAGATAACCATCCTGTCACAATATATCAATTCCCTCCCTTGCCCACCTCTAAATTTTCAGATATCTTCAAGAGGAATAAAAGTGACAATTCTGCCTTAGTTTAGACTATATTTGGAAGTGAATCAAAAAAAGATGGCCCAATGTGTCTTGTACATGACATGATGATAAATATTGTAGTTTATCGCTCCAAGAATGGGAAGTTGTGATCTAAATTAGAATTTATAACCTGCTATATACATTAGATATCACTATTTGTACATGAATATTGAAAAATAGCTAGATCAAGCAATAAAAAAATGTTCCTTACATAAACTGTATGCTTGCTGCTTTCCTAAAAATTAGATAAACCATTGATGTCATATTAATTAGCATGGGATGAATTCATTTTATATACTTCTCCTTTTCTCCTATCTTATTTCCTTTCATTATTAAGATTCAGTCTGTTTAACAAAAACATCTATAATTTATTAATATTTATTTGAAAAATGCAAGACAGATTTGGAGACAGATGGAGACAGAACTGTTCAAAGAAAGCCATCAGCAGAATACATAGTGGATGAGTATTAGCTAACAAGCCAGAACCATTCAAATTATTCAAATCAAGGCAGACAACAAAAGAAATGAAAGTTTTCATTCTTTTACTGAAACTACCTGTAAATAATTTAAACATACTGGTTTAAAATTTTAATATTAAACATTGTTTTAAAAATGGAGATTAAAAAATAAAAGCAGACTGAGATAATTCATTTTATCAAGGCATTACTGATCCAGTAAAATATTTAGATTTGTTATAAACCAAAATAGAAATATTTCAGGGAGTTCAATATAAAGTTATAAAAAGTTAAAATATTTAAATATTTGGATGACGATCTAAAGAAAATTATGGGTGGACAGAAGATAACTTTAATAATTATTGTGTATTGAGCCCTATTGTTTATTGCCACATTTACACAGACAATTTCTAATCCTATAGGTCTTATTATTCTAGGACTGTTTTTTTCTTCTTTTTTTCAAGGCTGTTTTTTTCTTAATGTGAAGAAAGGGAGGCTCAGTAATTCTAAACAAATTGATCAAGTTAACGTGGGAAAATAAAATAAAAATTTAGTTCTAGACCTGTGTTATCTTTGCTGTTTCCACTATGCCATATTATCTTTTTACAGATGGCATATTAGTGAGATACTACTTTGATTATCCCAGAAGTCTATTATGCACAAACTTAGAGTATTTCCTGTTGACATTCAGGAAGAAAGCACAAAATGCATCTGAGAAATCAATATGTCCATGCAATAACATACTTTTTTTTCACATGAAAATTCCTTTGATTAAGACTTTGTTTACAGTCCCTTATTTCTTACTTCAAACACTATTCTAAGAAGCTTAGTAATGTGTTTTCCTAGTCCATAGAATGTTAAATATCTTATATAAAAATTGTAGTGGGAATGCTATGGCGAGACATTGGTATTAGCAAGAAGTAGCAGCTGATAGCAAGAAAGAAAACAGGAAAATGATAGACATAAGGATTTTAAAACCTCAGCAATCTGAATCAATTTAATACAAGGGCAAACATCCTTACATATCCCAATAGCTTCTAAATGCATCACTTTATTAAAGCATTGCATAAAACAGATACTTATGTCAGTTCCTGATATCTTAAGGAAAAGGTGAAGATAATAATAGCTAATATTTTTTGAGCACTTACTATATTCCAAGTACTTTTCTAAGCTTTTTAAATTTATTGACTCATTTTGATTTCACAGTACTTTTTAATTATATGTGTAGTCCTTTTATTTCCATTTTTTACAGGTGAGGAAAATGAACTTTAGAGCTATTAAGTAACTTGATCAAGATCATATGGATAGTAAGTGATCAGAATAAGGAATTAAACTCAATTTCGCTGTTTCTACAACACACGCTCTTTATCCAGTATGAGCAGTGTGATGTATTGTCCCTTGTGTTTAGTATTTTCTTTATTAAAAAGGAATATAATACATTTTTACAAGCTTTTCATTTTATAAATATTTTAAAATTAAAATTTTTTGGAGTTTAAAGGGGTACAAGTTTATTTGGAGAAGACTTTGTTTTTAAAATTTTTAATGTTTATTTATTTTTGAGAAAGAGAGACAGAGACAGAGAGACAAAGCATGAGCAGGGGACAGGCAAAGAGAGAGGGAGACAGAATCCAAAGCAGGCTCCAGGCTCTGTGCTAATAGCACAGAGCCTGACAGGGGGCTTGAACTCATGGGCCCTGAGACCATGACCTGAGCCCAAGCCAGACACTTAACCGTCTGAGCCACCCAGGGGCCCCAACATCTTATTTATTTTTCAAGCACTTACTGCGTTTCTATAGTGTTTCAAACATTGTGCCATATAATAATGGATAAATTGGAGAATAGGATACTGTCAGATCCCCTGGGAAACTCATATGTTTAGTAGAGAAAATAGGCACGTAAAGATTTTGTGCCATTTAGTAAAAAGTTCATCAATAGTTGTAGCACAGATGAAGGCATGCTTAACTCAGACTGGGAGTGAGGGAATCTTAAAGTCAAAAAAGACTTCTCTGAAGCAGTAGACTTCAATAAGGGCATTGAGTTTCAACAGTGCAAGAGCAATGTGTGTGTGTGTGTGTGTGTGTGTGTGTGTGTGTGTGTGTCCCTTTTACTGTTTTTGATCCTGAACCCTTACCACCACTGGTAAATTGTCACTCAGATACAGGTCAGGGGTAAAGATGGGAAAAAATGTAGGGGCGGAAGGATTCTGAGAAAGGGAGAAGTGCAGGCAAAAGAAGTGAAGGGTTGCTTTAGAAGTGTATTCTCATGTAGGAATTGGATATTGAGATTAAACTGATTTAAAAGAGAATGAGAACGCTTAATACTTGTTTGCTTGGTTACTCACTTTCAGATAAAAATAGTATTGTTTCTTTCTGTTTGATTAATTTTAGTATTCGGTGGTTTTTGAGAAAGTGACCATTCTTCAGTCCTAGTTCAAATAATTTTTGCAATATTCCTTAACTGCTGATTGCTCTGTCAATTCGTTGGGCATTTCATGAAGCAACATAGTCACATGAAGTATGGGGACTAATGTTAACACAGTACTAGTGGGCACTGGCATGAAATCAGGCTTTGTGTCTATCATGCTATCAAGGGCTCTTTGGATTCTAGGAAGAGAAAACTCAACCTAATGCAAATCAAGAGGAATACCAATGAAAGCTCCATGGTAACTGAGTAAAAGAGAACTGACCCAGTGACAGGGAGACTAGGAATCAAGTGAGTACCAGAACTCATGTTCTTCCCATTTCCATCTCTAGATTTTTCAGGATGTCTCATCTCTCTGAGTCAGCATCAGTTCTTTTTGCCTATCTATGTCAGTGTCTCTGTGTCCTGTATCTGTGTCTATCTCTCTGTGTCTGTATCTCTTTTTTTTGTCTCTCTCTCTTTTTCTGTGTCTGTCATTTTCTGTCTATGTCGTCACTCTCATTATGTTTTTAGGTGAGAATGTGTTTTCGCTCTCTTTCTCTTTAGGTCTCTATTATATATTTCACTCTGTTTGCCTCTCCCTTTGTCTCCTTCTGTTGCTCTTTGCTCTGGGTCTTTTATTTATTTCTCTCCTTTAGTTTCTCTCTCTGTGTGTCACTTTGAGTCTGTGTATCTCTTTCTGTTACTCTGTATGTATGAATCATCTCTGACTGTCTGTTTCTCTGTCATCTCTTTGTATATGATCACTGAGTCTGTTTTTCTCCAAATGTCTCTCTGGCTGTCTGTACATGAGTATTTCTCTGAATCTCTGTCTGTGTGGTTGTATCTCTCTATCTCTGTCTCTCTATGTACATATACACATATTTGTATATGCACACAACACATATCTCTCTGTATCTGTCTCTATATATTCCCTTGCTTATTTGTAAAATGCTCCCCAAATTGTTACTTCTTTTGCTAACAGAAATACCAAAAAGGTCAATTTTATATGACTAATTGCTTATTTCTACTCTTAATTCAAGTTTCTTAAACATGATATCCTGATAAACTTATTTCTTCTTGAGGCAGTCCCCATCAGGCACACATTAGCCACCTTATGGATAAACCATGTTTACTCTTGGTTCAATAAAAGGATGGTCATAAGGCTTGGCCATGTGGCACACCAACTGCTTAGCTAAAAACTGTGGAGAGAGTAGATTCTCTGTGAAGGAATCATGGGGCAGGTTCTCCAAAATTTATCTAGTATTGGATAAAGTAGAAATAATTATATTTATTTTATCGACAAAGAAACTGATTCTAAAAGAGGTTAGTAAGTTGTCAAGAATCACAAAGATAACAAAGATGGAGCAGGAGTTGAAACCCAGTCTATCTGAATCCAACAGCCAAGTTCTTTCCACTAGATTATGCCTCTAAAAACAAATCATAAAACATTCCTAGCATTTAACCCAGAAATTCCACTGATAAGAAGTAATTCTTAATAAATAATTTATCTGAAGCTAAAAGTTGTTCATTGGAGCATTATGTATACAACCTAAATATCTCCACATGTTCCAGGATTTGTGGGTCATCCTTTCCTTTAATATGTAAATGAACATATTTGAATTCTCCCACATTCTTTGGAAATAAAATTCCCTCACCAATATCATTGAGAATTACCCTACATGGTCATTGCCACTCTGTTTTCACAGTTTCACTGAACTCTTCATCAGGATGACCAACCTTCCTGTGTGATACATTCTCCATCATAGATTTTTGCATTAACTTTGACTTTCAGGAAAAATTGTATTAAAACATTATTTATTTTTGATTACTAAGTATTTTGTTTTTCTTTAAATTTTGCACCCAGTAGAATGTCTCCTTGTATCACTATAATCCTAGCTCTAATGACTATATAGTTTTTGCCAGAGAAGCAGCAACAACATGTAGAAGACTGTAATCAATGACCACTTAAATAAGAGACACCTGCCTGTTCTTCCTTTATCTATCTATCTATCTATCATCTATCTATCTATCTATCTATCTAATCTATCATCTATCTTGATCCTACCCTTCAACACATTTAAAGAGCCAGAACCTAGGGGAGGAGGTGGGAATAGGTTTTCTGGAGGCTGACCACTTTAAGGTGAAAAAGATAGCAAGATAACAAAGGAAAAGCATCAGACTACACATTCCTCCCAATTTCAGGTTCATTTGTATATACACAATCCTGGCTAGCAATAGGAGAGAGGAAAATTTGAATTAGTTATAGTCTAAACTAAGCTTTTAATAACCACACATGACTGGGAGTTGTGTAATCTACTCAAGGTGTCATTAAAGGACAGGACAAGGAGATGCAAAATAGCTCAGGTGCAGGCAGAGAATGGAGAAAAAGCATAAAGTGGTTTCACATTTATACCTCACCAAGTAGAAACTATTGCAAAAATTGGTTACATTGGGTATAAAAATATGTCATTTCATTATCTTTTAATAACATAGCATAGCACTGATTAATATAAGAGCCACAAATACCTGTTATTACATGACCTGATTCAGAGAGAAGAAATAAAAATTTTTAGTCATCAGAAAATTTAAAAATGACAAGATTGGTAAAGGTGATACACTAAACTCATCCAGGCATGTTGCTTAGGGTGACCCCAGTCAAGAGCAGGACAGAGTTATGTGAAAGGACAGCAAGCAGAAATGAGCAGGGAAGTTTACTTTTGACGTTTCTGACCGAATATTAACATTAACATGAGATTAGGAAGATAGGATTAGAACTAGTAAATAATCTCCAGAATTCATCATATCCAGCCCCCTGCCTTCAGGCAGGTGAGAGTCTTCAACATCCAGAACAACATACTGTAGATTATATTTTAAAAATCTGCTTAAGGTTTTTCTATTGCTTAGAACATCTATTTGGTAAGCATCTTTTCCAACATTTTTTGACAGATAACAACTTTTTTTGTTCCATAGGTATTTTGCTTTTCCCATAATTCAATTAATGTTTCTAAGAGAGTTTTTCTTAATATTGGAATATTAGTATATTAAAATTCAAGGACTTTAATTAACATATCAAAAAGTACATATGGAAAAAATACCATGAGGTATAATTAATACCCTGTACTAGTTGTAGGGCTATGTCCTTTTTTCAAAGGCTGAGCTAACTGAATCACACCTCACAAATGACTTGTTTTTTTCTTGCAAGATTTTATTTATGTTCAACTTAGTTAACATATAGTGTACTATTAGTTTCAGGAGTACAATTTAGTGATTCATCACTTACATATAACATCCAGTGCTCATCCCAAAAAATGCCCTCCTTAATGCCCATCACCCATTTAGCCCATCCCCCCAGCCACCTCCCGTCCAGCAACCCTTTGTTTGTTCTCTATACTTACAAGTCTCTTATGGTTTGCCATCTTCTCTGTTTTTATCTTATTTTTCCTTCCATTTCCCTATGTTCATCTGTTTTGTTTCTTAAATTCCACATATGAGTGAAATAATATGGTATTTTTCTTCCTCTGATTTATTTTGCTTTGCATAATACACCCTAGTTCCATCCATGTCATTGCAAAAGGCAAGATTATTTTTCATAGCTGAGTAATGCTCCATTATATATATGCCACATCTTCTTCCTCCATTCATCAGTCAATGGACATTTGAGCTCCTTCCATGATTTGACCATTGTTGATAATGCTGCTATAAACATTGGGGTGCATGTACCCATTCAAATCAGTATTTTTGTATCCTTTGGGTAAATACCTAGTAGTGCAATTGCTGGGTCATAGGGTAGATTTGTCTTTAACTTTCTGAGGAAGCTGCAAACTGTTTTCCAGAGTGGCTGCACCAGTTTGCATTCCCACAAACAGTGTAAGAGGGTTCCCCTTTCTGTGCATCCATACCAACATTTGTTATTTCCTGAGTTCATTTTAGCCATTCTGACAGGTGTGAAGTGGTATCTCATTGTGGTTTTGATTTATATTTCCCTGATGATGAGTTATGTTGACCATTTTTTCATGTGTCTGTTCGCCATCTGGACATCTTTGGAGAAGTGTCTGTTCATGCTTCTGCCCATTTCCTAGCTGGATTATTTATTTTTTGAGTGTTGAGTTTGATAAATTCTTTATATTTTGGATACTAGCCCTTTATCCAATATGTCATCAGAAAGTATCTTCTCCAATTCCATAGGTTGCCTTTTCGTTTTCTTGATTGTTTCCTTTGCTGTGCAGAAGTTTTTATCTTGATGAAGTACCAATAGTTCATTGTTGCTTTTGTTTTCCTTGCCTCTGGAGATGTGTCCAGTAAGAAGTTGCTCTGGCTGAGGCCAAGAGGTTGCTGCCTATGTTCTCTATGACTTTAATAGAGGTTGCTGCCTGTATGTTCTTCTCTATGACTTTAATAGCTTCCTGTTTCATATTTAGGTATTTCATCCATTTTGAATTTATTTTTGTGTGGTGTAAGAAAGCGATCCAGTTTCATCCTTCAGCATGTCCCTGTCCACTTTTCCCAACCCCATTTGTTCAAGAGCCAGTCCTTTTTTTTTTTTTTTTTTAATTTTTTTTCAACGTTTTTTATTTATTTTTGGGACAGAGAGAGACAGCGCATGAATGGGGGAGGGGCAGAGAGAGAGGGAGACACAGAATCGGAAACAGGCTCCGAGCCATCAGCCCAGAGCCTGACGCGGGGCTCGAACTCACGGACCGCGGGATCGTGACCTGGCTGAAGTCGGACGCTTAACCGACTGTGCCACCCAGGCGCCCCGTGCCAGTCCTTTTTACATTGGATATTTTTCCTGCTTTGTTGAAGATTAGTTGACCATATAGTTGTAGATCCATTTCTGGGTTTTCTATTCTGTTCCACTGTTCTGTGTGTCTGTTTTTGTGCCGGTACCACACTATCTTGATGATTGCAGTTTTGTAATATAATGTGAAGTCTGAAATTGTGATGCCTCCCAGCTTGCTTTTATTTTCCAACATTACTTTGGCTATTCAGGGTCTTTTCTGGTTCCATACAAATTTTAGGATAGTTTTTTCTAGCTCTGTGAAAAATGCTGGTGTTTTTTGCTAGGGATTGCATTGAATGTATAGATTGTATTGGGTAATATAGACATTTTTATAATGTTTGTTCTTCCAATCCCTTAGTATGGAGTGTTTTACCATTTCTTTGTGTCTTCTTGAAATTCTTTCATAAGTATTCTATACTTTTGAGAGTACAGATCTTTTATCTCATTGGTTAGGTTTATTCTTTAGGTATCTTATGGTTTTTGGTGCAGTTATAAATGGGATCAATTCCTTGATTTCTCTTTCTGCTGTTTCATTATTGATGTATAGAAACAATGGATTTCTGTACATTGATTTTATATCATGGCTTTGTTGAATTCTTATATTAGTTCTAGCAATTTTTTGTGGAGTCTTTTGGGTTTTCCATATAAAGTCTCATGTCATTTGTGAATACTGAAAGTTTGGCTTCTTCCTTGCCAATTTGTATGCCTTTTATTTCTTTTTTGTTGTATGATTGCTGAGGTAGGACTTCTAGTACTATGTTGAACAACAGTGGTGACAGTGGACATCCCTGTCATGTTCCTGACCTTAGGGAAAAGCTCTTAGTTTTTCCTCATTGAGGATGATATTAGCTGTGGGTCTTTCATATATGGCCTTTAGGATGTTGAGGTATGTCCTTGCTATCCCTACTTTGTTGAGGGTTTTTGTTTTCAAGAAGATGCTATATTTTGACAAATGCTTTCTCGCAACTCTTCAGAGAATCATATGATTTTTATCCTTTCTTTTATTAATGTGGTATATCATGTAGATTGATTTGTGGATATTGAGCCAGACTTGCAGCCCAGGAATAAGTCTCACTTAAACATGGTGAATAATTCTTTTAATGTACTGTTGGATTCAATTTCCTAGTGTCTTGTTGAGAAGTTTTGCATCCATGATCATCACGGCTACTGGTCTGTAGTGGGGTCTTTGGTTTTGGAATCAAGGTAATGCTGGCCTCATAGAATGAGTTTTGAAGTTTTCTTTCCATTTCTATTTTTTGGGACAGTTTTGAGAAGAAAAGGTATTAACTCTTCTATAAATGTTTGGTGTAATTCCCTTGGGAAGCCATCTAGCCCCGGGCTGTTGTTTCGGGAGATTTTTGACTACTGATTCAATTTCTTTTTTGGTTATGGGACTGTTCAAATTTTCTACTTTTTCCTCTTTAAGTTTTGGTAGTTTTTATGTTTCCAGGAGTTTATCCATTTCTTCCAAATTGCCCAATTTGTTGGTATATTATTGCTCATAATATTCTCTTAAAATTGTTTGTATTTCTGTGGTGTTGGTTGGGATTTCTCCTCTTTCAGGCATGATTTTATTTATTTGGGTCCCTTGTCTTTTCTTTTTGATAAGTCTGGCTAGGGGTGCATCAATTTTGTTAATTCCTTCAAAGAACCAGCTTCCGAGTTTTGTTGGTCTTTTCTGCTGTTTTTTTTTATTTCTATATCATTTGTTTCTGCTTTAATCTTTATTATTCCCCATTTTATGCTGGTTTGGGGCTTTATTTGCTATTCTTTTTCCAAGGTTAGGTTGTGTATTTGAGACTTTTCTTTTATTTATTTATTTATTTATATTTTTATATATTTTTAATATGAAATTTATTGTCAAATTCGTTTCCATACAACACCCAATGCTCATCCCAACAGGTGCCCTCCTCAATGCCCATCACCAACTTTTCCCTTCCTCCCACCCCCCATCAACCCTCAGTTTATTCTCAGTTTTTAAGAGTCTCTTATGGTTTGGCTCCCAACCTCTCTTTTTTTTTCCTTCCCCTCCTCCATGGTCTTCTGTTAAGTTTCTCAGAATCCACATAAGAGTGAAAACATACGGTATCTGTCTTACTCTATAAGACTTATTTCACTTAGCCTAACACTCTCCAGTTCCATCCATGTTGCTACAAAAGGCCAGATTTCATTCTTTCTCATTGCCAAGTAGTATTCCATTGTATATAAAAACCACAACTTCTTTATCCATTCATCAGTTGATGGACATTTAGGCTCTTTCCATAATTTGGCTATTGTTGAAGGTGCTGCTATTAACATTGGGGTATAAGTGCCCCTATGCATCAGCACTCCTTTATACCTTGGGTAAATGCCTAGCAGTGCTATTCCTGGGTCATAGTGTGGATCTATTTTTAATTTTTTGAGGAACCTCCACACTGTTTTCCAGAGCAGCTGCACCAGTTTGCATTCCCACCAACAGTGCAAGAGGGTTCCCGTTTCTCCACATCCTTGCCAGCATCTATAGGCTCCTGATTTGTTCATTTTAGCCACTCTGACTGGCGTGAGGTGGTATCTGAGTGTGGTTTTGATTTGTATTTCCATGATGAGGAGCGACTTTGAGCATCTTTTCATGTGCCTGTTGGCCATCTGGATGTCTTCTTTAGAGAAGTGTCTATTCATATCTTCTGCCCATTTCTTCACTGGATTATTTGTTTTTCGGGTGTGGAGTTTGGTGAGTTCTTTATAGATTTTGGATACTAGCCCTTTGTCTGATATGTCATTTGCAAATATCTTTTCCCATTCTGTCGGTTGCCTTTTAGTTTTATGGATTGTTTCTTTTGCAGTGCAGAAGCTTTTTATCTTCATGAGGTCCCAATAGTTCATTTTTGCTTTTAATTCCCTTGCCTTTGGAGATGTGTCAAATAAGAAATTGCTGAGGCTGAGGTCAGAGAGGTTTTTTCCTGCTTTCTCCTCTAGGGTTTTGATGGTTTCCCATCTCACGTTCAAGTCCTTTATCCATTTTGAGTTTACTTTTGTGAATGGTGTAAGAAAGTGGTCTAGTTTCATCCTTCTGCATGTTGCCGCCCAGCACCCTTTGTTACAAAGACTGTCTTTTTTCCATTGGATATTCTTTCCTGCTTTGTCAAAGATTAGTTGGCCACACTTTTGTGGGTCCAATTCTGGAGTATTTATTCTATTCCATTGGTCTATGTGTCTGTTTTTGTGCGAATACCATACTGTCTTGATGATTACAGCTTTGTAATAGAGGCTAAAGTCTGTGATTGTGATGCCTCCCGCTTTGGTCTTCTTCTTCAAAATTACTTTGGGTATTCGGGGTCTTTTGAATTAATGTACAGAACTCAGTTGCACTCTTGTACACTAATAATGAAGCAACAGAAAGACAAATAAAGAAACTGATCCCATTCACAATTGCACCAAGAATCATAAAATACCTAGGAATAAACCTAACCAAAGATGTAAAAGATCTGTATGCTGAAAACTATGGAAAGCTTATGAAGGAAATTGAAGAGGATACAAAGAAATGGGAAAACATTCCGTACTCATGGATTGGAAGAATAAATATTGTTAAAATGTCAATACTACCCAAAGCGATCTACACATTCAATGCAATCCAAATCAAAATTGCACCAGCATTCTTCTCGAAGCTAGAACAAGCAACCATCTTTGTTTTAAAATCTAGTTTGTCTGATATCAGTATGGCTATTCCAGCTTTCTCTTGATGTCCATTAGCATAATAAATGGTGATCCACCCCTTTACTTATGATCTGGAGATGTCTTTGTGTCTAAAATGAGTCTTTTGTAAGCAGCATATCAACTGTTCTTGTTTGTTTATCCATTCTGATACCCTGTGTCTTTTGATTGGAGCATTTAGTCCATTTACATCCAGAATCATTATTGATTGATATGAATTTAGTGCCATTTTATCGCCTGTAGAGTTGCCGTTCCTGTATTTTGTCAGTTACTTTCTAGTCTTTATTGCTTTTGGACTCTGTCCTGCTCAAAGTGTCCCCATCAATAATTCTTGAAGAGCTGGTTTAGTGTTCATGAACTCCTTTAGTTTTTGCTGGTGTTGGAAACTATCTCTCCTTCTGTTCTGAATGACAGGTTTTCTGGATAAAGAATTCTTGGATGCATATTTTTCCCATTCAGTACATTGAATATTTCCTGCCATTCCCTTCTGGCCTGCAGAGTTTTAGTGGACAGATTTGCTACTAACCTTATGTGTCTACCCTTGTAGGTTAAGGACCTTTTGTCCCTAGCTGCTTTCAGAATTCTCTATTTATCTTTGTATTTTTTAAGTTTCACTATTATACACCTTGGTATTGACCTGTTTTTGTTGATTTTGAGTAGAGTTCTTGGATCTTGGATTTGAATAACTGTTTCCTTCCCCAGATTAGGGAATTTTTCAGCTATAATTTGTTCAAATAACCTTCTCTCCCTTTCCCACACTCTTGTTCTGGTACTCCTATGATACAGATATTATTGTGCTTTATGGAATAACAGATTTCCCTATATTTGTGATATATTTGTGATCTAATAGCTTTGTTTCTCTCTCTTTTTCAGCCTCCTTATTTTCCATAAATTTATTTTCTATATCATCTATTTGATTCTCTGCTTCATGAATCCTTATTGTGGTTACATTCAGTCATTTTTTAATAAAAATGGCTTCTTTTAAATTTACAGCCTTTGGCAAAAGCTACATGAAAAGCCCTGTTAGGATATTGAGTGGAACTGCATTAGACTTACAAAACAATTTGGGGAAATTAACACCTTTATGATATAGAATCTTTCCAAATTCATGTCTAAGTATATCATAGTTCTGGGTTGGTTTTTTTTTTCTGTTATTATAAAATAGGTTATTTTTTACTATTACATTGTGTAATTGGTCATTACTGATATATAGTACTGTTGATTATTGTTTGTTGATTTGTATTCAGCAAATTTGATTAAGCCTTTTATTAGTTATAAAAATTTGTAGATTCCCTTAGATTTACAATGTAAAAAAATGATCAACTACAAATAACAATTAGGTTTTTCTAATTCTTACAATTATTATGTCTTCTTTATTTTCCCATGTGTGAGCCAGACTATCCACTAAAATATTTAATAATGATGTTAGCAGGAATTCTTGTCATTTTCTGATATCCATGGGCATTCTCTTCCAAGCTTCACTATTAGGCATGATGTTAAATGTAGAATTTTGGTCTATGTGGTTTGTCAGTTAGGAAAACCCCTTCTATTCCTTTTAAAACATATTCATTTAAATATTCATTATGGAAAATTGTTCTATACTGTGAAAACCCTTATAAGTGAATTCACCCACTTATTAAGTATTTTTCATAACACGTTTTTCCTCTCTGCTGTGAACTTTCAGTTTACAGGCTCATCTTTAGTGGGTCTTTCTTCAGTTCTCTGATATTTTTTTGATGTGTGTTTTTTCTCCCTTTTCTTATCTCTGCATGTCTAAAGATTTTACATTTCCCTCCACCAAACCAATCAGACTTCTCAGATTAAAACCAGGCCTCAGCTTTCTGGCTGGAGATCTCTCTTCCTAGAGGAAAATTTCAGAGCTTGTTCTAGAGCAGAAGGTGTCTTGCTACCTCTTGACTCTTCTGGCAACAGATTGACACTAACTACAGCCTTTGGAAGCGACCCCAGAATTTTTAGCCATGTTGTGAGGAGGTGGAGGAGGCTGTGCTACAGATACCTCATTTCCAAATACCCGAGTCAGCACGGAGAGGCTTCAGTTTCTGTTAATTCACAGAAGTTGAGTTCTGTGCCATCTTTTTATGGTTATAACTTTATACAGCAAAGGGTCTAAATATTGAGTTTAGACATCTAAATCACCCTAAGGTATAAAAAATCTATTCTCTACCCAGTAGCCAGTGTTATTGTGAAAAAGTAATTCTGATCATGTCATTCTCCAAAGTTCTTATATTCGCATATATAAATAATCTTGGCCTCATGTTATCTCTCTGAGCTTTTCTGTACCACTCTTCCTTTTATTCTTTGACCTCAAAATATGCAGATTTTGATGTCTTTTAAGTATACCAATCAGGGTCCTATCTGAAAGTTTTGAAATTGTAGTTCTTTATGGAAATCCCTCCCCCAGATATTTGCATTGTTCAAAGTCTCTTTTCATTCAGATCTCTGCCTAGGAGATCTGTCAACTTCTCAGAAAAACTCTTCTTGATCCCTCTCTACTCTCTCACCCTTTTTTCCTCTTTATGGCTCATAGTATTATAAACATTTATTTGTATTTATTATCTATTTCATCTATTTGAATGTCAGCTCCATGAAAGCCAACCATTCATTATAGTCAGTGCTATATCCTCAGCTCTTGGAGTAGTACCTGCCACATAGTAAGGGCTCAGTAAGTATTTGTTGAATGAGTAAATAAAGTATCAAATTTGATCCTCAAACACTGTTTGATGTCAGTGTGATTATTCCTAATGCTTCAGAATCAGTGAAGACACTATATTGCAGAAGTTAAGTAACTTTCCCAAGGCTACACTGATAATAAGTGACAAAGATAACTGTCTGTTGCATTACATATCTTTCCAGAAACAAGAGTCTATCAAAACTTGATTATGAGTGATGTGTTATGCTAGGTATCCAGAATTACCTCATTTATGTTTTTCTCAAGATATAAGTTAGTTCCTCTAAAATAATTTTTTGCTTTTAAAACCCCTTCAAATAATTTTCCATTGCACTTAGAAAAAAATTCACACTTTCAGCATGGCCTTAAAGTCCTTGTATGATATCCAAATTCATCTGGTCCCTCTTTTTCCTTTTACTCACAACATTATAGCTGTAAAGACCTTTTTTTTTTCTTTATCTCAAACACTGAGTCCTTACTATTTCCAACTCCAATCAGAGTTTTTCATTTGCTATCTTCTCTCAAAAAACTTCCCTAACTTGTTTCATAACTTATTTCATATTCATATCTTAGCTCAGAGAGGACTTCCCTGATCATTGTATCGAACCTTTTCACCCCGCTCTCACCACTCTCTATCCCAGTATCCTGTTTTTATTTTCTTCATGACATTTAATGCTATTTGGAATTATTTTTTATTTTTATTCATTTATTTTTGGTCTTGTCCTGTTTCCACTACAATGTAAACTCTCTAAATATATGAACCTTGTCTGCCTTTTTATTATTTTGTCCCTAGCACCTAGGATAGTGACTAGCAAAAAGAAGGAACATAGAAATAATTATTGGATGAGAATGGTGATGATAATTACTTGTTGAGTTCTTACCACATACCATGCATTGCATGGAGCCTTGTATCTGTATTATTCCTCAAAAATACAATGAGATTGATACAGTTTTTAGCTCAATTTTAAAGGCAATGAAACTAAGAAATACGGTCAACAATTTGCCTTAAATCAGACAACTAAGAAGTGAATGCATGAAAAGAATCCAAGTAATTTTTTTTTTAATTTTTTAAATGTTTATTTATTTTTGAGACAGAGAGAGACAGAGCATGAATGGGGGAGGGTCAGAGAGAGAGGGAGACACAGAATCTGAAGCAGGCTCCAGGCTCTGAGCTGTCAGCACAGAACCCACAGACCGTGAGATCATGACCTGAGCTGAAGTCAGACGCTTAACCGACTGAGCCACCCAGGCGCCCCAAGAATCCAAGTAATTTAGCTTGAGTGGTAGTGCTCTTCACCTCAATTAAAATGAAGCAATGAATAAGTGATTTAGTTAATTGGTTTTGTACTCTAAATTGTCTCAGAATTGTGATCTTGCCTCCATGTTGTATTTTAACTTAAGTAGTGGAACATACCTAACATTGGGTAGAATGAATCAGTTCTGAAGAGTGCAAAGAAAAGTGTACTGGAGAAACCTGTTGGAATTGAGTTTTCTAAAATCTCTGGCTCCTCTTAGATTTGCCCATTGAAATTGCCAAAATACCACTATTTCCCAAGTGATACATCAACCTTATTCTTAGAAAAGAGGAAACATTTAAAAAATTGGCTATTTTAGTATAGTAATTTACATGTGAAATATTCTATAGCGTAGACTTCAGAGATTCAAGTTAGACAATCTCACTTTCAACCATCTGTTTCTAACTTCACAACCTTAGATTTGACTGTCCTCTTTCTCATTATAGTTTATTGAACACTACATGGAGTAACCAATACATTTTCTTATCTTCAAATCTGTAGCCATTTTCTAGTGAATATTACCCATGGGGTACAATTAGTCTTATGCCAAGAGGGAAGAGACAATATTCTAAAAAGCTGTTTTCCTAGTTTTTTTATATGGATGGCCAACTCCCCATCTAGAGAATCATGAGGAGCATAAATCCTCACTATGATTCACCTAATTTTGGCTCAACTAATTCCATGTTTTGGCAGTTGCATCTTAATACCAGTTACTCCAGTAAGACCTTTTGGTTGCAAGTAGCAAAACCAAACCAAAGCAGATTAGGCAAAAAAAAACCAAATAAAAAAAAAAAAAAGGAAAGAAGAAAAGAAAGAAAGAAAGGAAGGAAGGAAAAAAGGAAGAAAGAAAGAAAGAAAGAAAGGGAAAGAAAAGAAAGAAAGAAAGAAAGAAAGAAAGAAAGAAAGAAAGAAAGGAAGGAAGGAAAGAAAGAGGAATAAAGTTTAAGGATAAGGAATTGTCTCACAGAGCTGAAGGGCAGATATTTACCAGGCCCCAGAGGGTGACTGGAGCCAAACAAAGACTGAAAAGGCTTCATCTCTTCATCTCTCATCTCTGTTTACATCTACTTATTTGTTTTGTACTTCTTTCTCCCTTCCTCCCTTCCTCCCTTCCTTCCTTCCTCCTTCTCTCACTCCCTCCCTCTCTTTCTTTCTCTCTTTCTCTCTCTCTTTCTCTCTTTCTTTTCTTTCTTTCCTTCTTTCTTTCTTTCTTTCTTTCTCTCTCTTTCTTTCTTTCTTTCTTTTTCTCTTTTCTTTATTCAGTTGAGATTTGGTTTTTCCTTCCATTCAGTAAACTATGGCAACCCTTCAGCTCTTAATGTACATGATACATTTCCCACTACAGTCTAATACTAAGTCCTAATTCCAAATTTCTAGGGGAAATATTCTTATCTGAATAACTGTGATCAGGCTTCCACATCTAGCTCAGACATAATAAGGAGTGTGCAATCACAAAGTACAATAAATGGCTTCTGGGAGCCCACACCTATGTATTAGTAGTGGGCATAGAAACAAATATTTCCCAGACAAAAGTAGACATATAATAGCCCACTATTCTTTTTTTTCTTGCTTTTGAAAATATACTCCATTTAATAATGCTTGATTAACTTAAAAACAATAACTATCATGGTTTAAACACTGTATTAAACATTTATTAGACATATTCTGTGTGTTCCAGGCACTATGCTCTGACTTTGTAGGCATCATTTCCTTTAATTTTAAGAACCCTAGGAGAGTTAATGCCATTATCTCCCTTTTCTTTATTTTTATTGAAGTGTAATTAACACACAGTGTTATATTAGTTTCAGGTGTACAATATAATGTCTCAACAATTCTGTACATTACCCAGTAGCCCACTATTATTAATTATCTTCATTTTAGACAAAATAATCTATGTTTTAAATCAAATAGATTTCCAAATTAGCTACACAGATAAACTAGGTTATAATTAATCAGATAAAAGTTTTCTTATAAAATATTAACCATTCCAATACATTTAAGATATAATGTATTTGCATACAATTTTTCAGGAATTCATCTATTTCACAAAACAAAGTACATCTTTATAGATTTACAGAGATTGGCATTAATGACCAGTTTTCTAAGGAATGAGAAAATATTATTTTATACTATATTGCAACTCTAACTTTTCAAATATAGTTTTACTTTAGTTGAATGACACAATATTTCAAAATGAGTACTTTATTATTGTTTACTTTTTTCAAGTGCAGGCAATATCTAGATTGGAGTATAATTTGGGCAATTGTTTCAGAGATCAGAATACACTATCAGGCAGTTCTTGTTGATTTTATTATGCCTATGTTATGCATCTCATTTTCTCCTCAGTTGTTTGAATAATTTTATGTAAATCAGCATTCTTTATTCATCCTCAAATTCTCATTTTCAAGTCCAAGTCTGTATTTTGGAACAAGTACAGTTTTGGAAGCTTTTTTAAAAAAGTTGAGAAAAAGATATTGTGATCAAATAAAAAAAATTGAGATACATACATGATTTCAGGAACTACCTAAATATAATTATTAGATCTACAGCTCCAATGCTAATCTCTCTTCCTCTATTTTGTCCCACATTCTCAATCATCCACATGACATTTCTCTTTGGAATCTAAATGATACCTCGAATTTAATATGCCCCCAACCTCCTGCCAACAGTCAGCCCCTTACTAATTTTCTCACTACAACAATTGGCTCCACCAATCTCCCAGCCTCCCCAATTCTACTATCCCTCATCTTTCACACTATCAAGATCTGTACATTTCCCACCATGAAATCTATTTTGGTTTCTGCCCTTTCATTCAACATTTGTGCCACCTCTCTTGTCCTTATCATCCAATCTTTAGATTATAGCAACAGGGTCATTTCTAGCATATCTTTACTCCAGTGTTTGCTATATAATTGTTAAAAGTATCTTTGGAAAATGAAATTTTTATGAGATCGCTCTCTGTTCCCATTATTTTGAAATAAAATTTAATAACAACAACAACAACAACAACAACAACAAAAGCTAACACTGGCATAGTACTTGATATTCTACAGCCTCTTTAAAGTTCTTTACATGTATTGATTTCTTTAACTTTCTAAATCCATAAAGTAGGTTACTATTATTATTTTCAATTTACAGAAACCAGAGAAACAGAGTGCTTAAGTAATTTGCTAAAGTTTCACAGATAATAAGTAAGGTTTCCTGAATTTATCAAACTCTTCTGCTTATTACTTTAACCACTTACCCACATTTGTTCCCCGTATCATCTCATTGACCTTAATTCATTAAGAGTAAATGCAGGTCCCACTGAAAGGCTGTTTTAATGGAAGTGTCCAATAGTAAAGCCAAGGCTAATAAATGGAAGACATGAGCCACCCAAATTATTTAAAATACACACACACTTGCATTTACTTTAAGGGCAGCAGGTTTTTTGCCAGGTTTCTAAATCATATGTGCCAATATGTTTTCAATTTTGGCCATGGTAAATCTGTCCCTCATTTAAAGGGAAAGGAAAAGACTAGATCATCACACAGATTTATAAACAGGGAGCTGTACTTGGCAGATGTTGATGTGGCCTTAACCTCTCCAGGTTTAGCAGCTGGACTTAGACACTGTAATGATTGCTCTGTCACTCTCCAATTTGTGACTAATCCAAACTGCCTCCTGTTCTTGGGGGAAAGCAGTCATCTGTGAAGTGATTGGTCATATCAATTTTATGTTGCAAAGTTCTCATTTGCAAAGACCTATTTCTGCCAGCACACCTAGAGAAAGCTGTCAAAAGTCAAACTCCTACTCCGATCCCCCCATCCCGAGTCAGCACTGCCAGCACAGATGAGTCCTTACTTAGTTCTCTGCATCCCTCTTATCCCTCCTGTCATTTCTAAGAAATGTTAGATTTTTTACCAGTAGGAATAGAGCATATTGGATATTACATTCTCTGAACTTCTGAAAAGAAGTGATATAATACAGTGAGGAGGAAAAATAAAAAGCAGACATGAACCAAGCAGAACTAGGCTTGTTTTAGTCTTTTCTATTTACTGTATCTACCAGTACCAACAAATCATATCTGTTTTCTCAGCTTCATAAACTCACTTGTAAAACGGGGATAGGTCCTAACTTACAGATTTGCTATGTGGATAAAGTGGTATAACATGTGTAAAGTATCTGGCACTCTACATCACTTGTCATGATGAGCACTGGGTAATTAAAAAAAAACTTAAAGTATCTGGCACTGAAAAAATTAAGGATATTATGTACAAAAATATATTTAATATCTATCTAGAACGTCTAGTGTGTATTTAAAATGGAAAAACATGGGAGGAATACCACTTACACTGTTATAACACCAACAAAAAACTGGATAAACTGGAAATTCATTAACCCCAAATCTAAGAATACTCAGGCATTTTCAAGAGAAGATAGGACACAAGTACTTTCTTACCTGGTGCATACGTAATCAGACACCAGTAAGATTTCAACTAAAATTGTTATCAAACTGGTAAAGGCCAAGTCTGGGTTAGCAACAGAATATGGAACCCTATAATGTCACACAGTTCAGGGGAATATGCACTCATTTCAAGACTGATTTCCATGAAACTAACTGTTTTAGAATAGCAAGAGTTCTGAAAAAGCATTCCTCATTATAAATGCCAGGGGGAGCAAAAGTATAACCACTGTGGGAAAGGGGGGAAGACCATCAAGATCCTTTCCCCTACAGAACAAAAGTCTCAAATGGTGGACAAAAATGGCAACAAATACTATCACCCCTAGGGCACTCTTTCTCCTTGGAAAACAGGGCAAGTTTATGAGGATTTGAGAATTAAAAAAAATTGTGCATGTCTTTAAGCTTCCTTTTATATTGTGGAGTTTTGAAAGTTTTTAAAAAATATTTTGGATAAAAGTCACTTGTCAAATGTGTGATTTGCAAATATTTTCTCTCAGTCTGTGACTTGTTTTCTCATTTTCTTTTTTTGTTTTATTTTGTCTGTTTATTCATTTTAAATGTCTATTCTTGAGAGAGAGAGAAAGAGAGAGCAAGTGGGGGAGGAGCAGAGACAGAAGGCAGAGGATCCGAAGCAGGCTCCACGTGTCAATGCAAAGCCCTATGTGGGGCTTGAACCCGCAAACCTTGAGATCATGACCCGACCTGAAGTTGTATGCTCAACCGACTGAGCCACCCAGGTGCCCCTCATTTTCTTATCAATGTATTTTATATAACAAACGTTTTTCATTTTTAAATTATAATTTAGGGGCGCCTGAGTGGCTCAGGCGGTTAAGCATCCGACTTTCGCTCAGGTCATGATCTCGCGGTTCCTGAGTTCGAAACCCACGTTGGGCTCTGGGCTGACAGCTCAAAGACTGGAGCCTGCTTCAGACACTGTGTCTACCTCTGTCTGCCCCTACGCTGCTTGCACTCTGTCTCTCACATTGTCTCAAAAATAAATAAACATTAAAAAACATTTAAATTATAATTTATCTTTTTCTGTTATGAACTGTGCTTTTCATGTCATGTCAAAAAATATTTGCTTAGCTTAAGCCCACAAAACTTTCTCCTATCATTTCTTTTATAAATGTTATTGTTTTACATTTTTCAGTTTGGTCTGTGTGATACACCATACCCGAGTTTTATGTTGATGAGATGACTCGTGGCTGGAAGCCCCTACATAGCTTCAGAATGGGTGCTGGTTGCCACAGAAACCAACCATGTGGTTAGAGGGGTGGAAACTTCAAATCTCCAGAGAGTGGAGTGTGTGTGTGTGTGTGTGTGTGTGTGTGTGTGTGTGTGTAGGGGGGATATAGATAGAGGTTATATTAATCACCAGTGACTAATGATTTAATCAATACTCTCTAGGTAATAAAGCCTTCATACAAACCCAAAAGGACATGATTTGGAGAACTTCCAGGCAGGTGAACAAGAGTACCCCACTGCACCCCAAACTCCCTGGTGACAGCAGCTCTGTGCTCAATACCCTTCTGGACCTCACCCTATGTATCTCTTCATCTTGCTGGTTATTTGTATCCTTTAATATCCTTGGTAATAAACCAGTAATCTAAAAAGTAAATTGTTTTCCTGAGTTCTGTAAGCTGTTCTATCAAATTAATTGAACCTGATGGGGAGGGTCTGGGAACTTCTGATTTATAGCCAGTTGGTCAGAAGCACAGGTGATAATCTGCACTTGTAATTGGCATTTGAAGTGGAGGCAGTCTTTTGAGACTGAACCCTTAACCTCTGAGATCTGATGCTATCTCCAAATAAATAGCATCAGAGTTGAGTTAAATTGTAGATAACACAGCTGGTGTCTGCTGGAGAGTTGGAGAATTGCTTGATTTGGAAAAAAATCCCACACATTTTGTGACCAGAAGTACCAGAAGTATTGGGAATGAGTAGAGTGTTGAAGAAAACAGGTGAGTGTTTTCCATATTACTCTTTATCAGATTTTAAAAGTTTGTCTATTTCTAGTTTTCTGCAAGTGTTTTATAAAGAATGGCTGCTGTATTTTTTTAATACAACTGGCAACCATCAGTTTGTTGTCTGTATTTATAGTTCAGATTCTTCTTTTTGTTTATTCATTTTTTAGATTCCATTTATGAATAAAATCATATGGTATTTGTCTTTCTCTTATTTAGCATTATACCTTCTAGGTACACACACACACACACACACACACACACACACACCCCACATCTTCTTTATACACTCATGCTTGGATGGACATAGGTTGGTTCCATACCTTGGCTATTGTAAATAATGCTGCAATACACAATAAATAATGGCTCATATAACTTTTCAAATTAGTGTTTTAATTTTCTTTGGGTAAATACCTAGTAGTGGAATTACTGGATCATATGGTAATTCTGGTTTTAATTTTTTTGTACATCTATAGTTGACACACAATGTTACATTAGTTTTAGGTGTACAACTTAGTGATTTGACAAGTTTATACATTATGCTATGTTCACCACAAGTATAGATACCATCTGTCCCATTACATCGCTATTACAAATCAGTAACTGTATTCCTTATGCTCCACTTTTATTCCTGTGACTTACTCATTCCATAATTAGAAGCCTGTATCTCCCTCTCCCCTTACCCCTTTTTGCCCAACCCCCCATTACCCTCCCTTTGACAACCATGTTTGTTCTCTGTATTTATAGTTTTGATTCTGCTTTTTGTTCATTCATTTTTTTAAAGATTCCATTTATGGGGGCACCTGGGAGGCTCAGTCAGTTGGGCGTCCGACTTCAGCTCAGGTCATGATCTCACGGCCCGTGCGCCTTTGAGCCCTGCGTCAGGCTCTATGCTGTCAGTTCGGAGCCTGGAGCCTGCTTTGGATTCTGTGTCTCCCTCTCTCTCTGCCCCTCCCCATTCACGCTCTGTGTCTATCAAAAAATGAATAAATGTTAAAAAATTTTTTAAAAAAGACTCCATTTATGAGCAGAATCATATGATGTTTGTCTTTCTTGGACTCACTTATTTCAGTTAGCTTAATACCCTAGTCTAGGCCCATCCATGTTGTCTCAGATGGCATGATTACATACTTTTTTCAGCTGTATAATATTACATTGCATATATATATATATATATATATATATATATATACACCATATTTTCCTTATCCATATGTATTTTGACACTTGGATTTCTTCCGTGTCTTGGCTATTGTAAATAATGCTGCAATAAACATAGGGGTGCATATACCTTTTTGAGTTAGTGTTTTCCCTGGGTAAATGCCAAGTGGTGGAATTGTATGGTATTTCTATTTTTAAGTTTTTGCAGAACTTCCATAGTGTTTTCCACAGTTGTACCAATTTACATTCCCACCAACAGTTCACGAGGGTTCCTTTTTCTCCTCATCATTGCCAACCCTGGTTTCTTTTGTTCTTAATTTCAGCCATTATAGCAGGTGTAAAGTGATAGCTCATTGTGCTTTTGATTAGCATTTTCCTGATGATTATGCTGTTGAGCATCATTTAATGTGTCTTTTGGCCATCTGTATGTATTCTTTGGGAAAAAAAGATTTTTTTTTCAGGTCTTCTGCCCATTTTAATCAATTGTTTTTTTGGTGTTGAGTTGTATAAGCCTTTCATATATTTTTGATATTAACCCTTTGTCAGATATATCCTCTCCTATTGAAAATACCTTCTCCTATTTAGTAGGTTGTCTTTTTGTTTTCTTGATGGTTTCCTTTGCTGTGCAAAAGCTTTTTATTTTGACATAGTCCAATAGTTTATTTTTGCTTTGGTTTCTTTTGCCTTAGGAGACATATCTAGAAAAATGTTTCTATGGCTAATGTCAGAGGAATTACTGCCTGTTTTCTCTTCTATGATTAATATGGTTTTAGGTCTTGTGTTTAGATCTTTAATCCGTTTTGAGTTTATTTTTTGTGTAGTGTTACAAAGCAGTCCCATTTCATTCTTTTATGTCCAGTCCCTGTCCAGTTTTCCCAGCACAATTTATTTGAAAGACTCTTTTACCCACTGCATATTCTTGCCTTTTTTGTCATGGATTAATTGACCATATAGGTATTAATTTATTTCTGGGTTCTCTATCTTGTTCCATTGATCTATGTATTTTTGTGCCAGTACAATACTATTTTGATATACTTTGAAGTATATCTTGAAATATGGGATTGTGATACCTCCAGTTTTCTTTATCAGGGTTGCTTTCGTTATTTGGGTTATACTGTGGCTCTACACAAATTTTACTACTATTCTAGTTTTGTGAAAAGTGCTACTAGTGTTTTGAAAGGGATTTCATTGTATCTGTAGATTGCTTTGGGTAATATGGGCATTTTGACAATATTAATTCTTCTAATCCATGAGCATGGAATATCTTTCCATTAGTTTGTATCATCTTCAATTTCTTTTATCAGTGTTTTATACATTTCAGAGTACAGATCTTTTCACCTCTTTGGTTAAATTTATTCCTAGGTACTTTATTATTTTTGATGCAATTATAAATGATATTATTTTAATTTCTCTAATGTGAAATCATTGTTAATGTATAGAACACTACTGATTTTTGGTATTAATTTTGTATCCTGCCACTTTACTGAATTTTTTTATTACTTCTAGTAGTTTTTGGGTATAATCTTTAGGAATTTCTATGTATAGTATCATGTCATCTGAAAATAGTGACAGATTAACATCTTTAGCAATATGGATGCCTTTTATTTCTTTTCCTTGTCTGATTTTTGTGGCTAGGACTTCTAGAACTATGTTCAATAAAAGTGGCAAGAGTCCTGTTCCTGTTCCTGACCTTAGAGGGAAAGCTTTCAGCTTTTCAATATTGTTGATTATGTTAGCTGTGGGGTTTTCATGGATGGTCCTTATTATCTTGAGGTGTGTTTCCTCTAGCCACATTTTGTTGAAGGTTTTTTTTTTAATCAGGGATGGATGTTGTACTTTGTCAAATCCTTTTTCTGCATCTATTGAGATGATTATATGATTTTTGTCCATCATTTTATTGATGTGGTGTATGACATTGATTGATTTGTGAATACTGAACCATCCTTCCATCCTGAAAATAGATCCTACCTGGTCATGGTGAATATTGTTTTTAATATATTCTTGTATGTGGCTTGCTAATATTTTGTTCAGGATTTTTGTATCTATATTCATCAAGGATGTTGGCCTGTAGTTTCCTTTTTTGTGTTGCCTTTGTCTGGTTTTGGTATCAGGGTAATGCTGCCTTGTAGAATATATTTGGAAGTTTCCCTTCTTCTATCTTTTGGAATAGTTTGAAAAGAAATGATATTAACTCTTCTTTAAATTCCTGGTAGAATTGTAAATCCATCTGGTCTTGGACTTTTATTGTTTGGTAGTTTTTAGAGTACTGAGTCAATTGAGTTCCTTGTAATTGGTCTGTTCAGATTTTCTATTTCTTTCTGATTCAGTTTTGGAAGATTGTATGTTTATAGGAATTTATACATTTCTTTTAGATTGTACAGTTTGTTGGCACATAATTTTTCATAACATTTTCTTTTAATCCTTTGTATTACTGTGGTGTCAGTTGTTACTTCTCCTCTGTCATTTCTGATTTTATTTATTGGGTCTTTTCTTTTTTTTTCTTGACAGATCTGGCTAACAGTTTATCAATTTTGTTTATCTTTTCAAAAAACAGCTCTTGGTTTAATTTTTTTCTATTGTTTTTTAAGTCTCTATGTCATTTATTTCTATTGTGATCATTATTGTTTCCTTTCTTCTACTTACCTTGAGTTTTCTTTATTCTTCTTTTTCTAGTTCCTTTAGGTGTAAGGTTAGATTGTTTACTCTAGGGTTTTTTTTTTGTTTCTTTGGTAAGCCTCTATTGAAATATACTTCCCTCTTAGATATACTTCTGCTGTGTCCCAAAGATTTTGGACCATTGTGTTTTCATTTTCTTTTGTCTCCATGTATTTTTTTATTTTCTATTCCCTTCATTGACCCATTGGTTGTTCAGTATCATGTTATTTAGTCTCTGTGTGATTATTTTTTCCCATTTTTTTGTGATTTATTTTTAGTTTCATACTGTTGTGGTCAGAAAAGATGCACGGTATGATTTCAATATTTTAAAATTTATTGAGGCTTATTTTATGGACTAACGTGATCTATTCTGGATAATAGATTTGGAAGCAAATGAAAATAAAACATGGCAGTCCAAACCCTTTGGGATGCAACAAAGGCGGTCCTGAGAAGAAAATACATTGCAATTCCATCCTACCTCAAGTAACAAGAAAAATCCCAAATACAGAACCTAACCCACAACTAAAGGAACTAGAGGCAGAGCAGCGAAGAAACCCCAAAGTCAGCAGAAGAAGAGAAATAATAAGATGAGAGCAGAAATAAAGAATATAGAATCCAAAAAAAAGTAAAACAGATTTATGAAAAACAGCTGGTTTTTTGAAAGAATAAACAAAATTGATAAACCCTTAACTATGTCTCAAAAAGAAAAGAGAGAGAACCCAAATAGATAGTATCATGAATGAAAGAGGAGAAATCAAACCAACACCACAGAAATGCGAACAATTATTAGAGAATACTATGAAAAACTATAGGCCAACAAACTGGGCAATCTGGAAGAGATGGACAAATTCCTAGATACCCACACACTACCAAAACTCAAATGGGAAGAAATAGGAAATTTGAACAGACAAATAACCAGTGGAGAAATTGAATCAGGTATCAAAATTCTCTCAACAAATTAGAGTCCTGGACCAGATGGCTTCCCAGGGGAATTCTACCAGATATTTAAAACAGAGTTAATACCTATTCTTCTCAAGCTGTTTCAAAAAATAGAATTGGAAGGAAAGCTTCTGGACTCATTCTATGAAGCCAGCATTACCTTGATTTGAAAACCAGACAGAGACCCCCCACTAACAAAGAGAATTACAGACCAATATCTCTTATGAACATGGATGCAAAAATTCTTAACAACATACTAGAAAATCAAATTCAGCAGTATAATAAAAGAATTATTCACCATGATCAAGTGGGATTCATTCCTGGGCTGCAGGGCTGGTTCAGTATTTGCAAATCAATCAGTGTAATACATCACATTAATAAAAGAAAGGATAAGAAACATATGATCCTTTCAATAGATGCACAAAAAGCATTTGACAAAATACAGCACCATTTCTTTTTTTTTTTTTAACGTTTATTTATTTTTGAGACAGAGAGAGACAGAGCATGAACAGGGGAGGGGCAGAGAGAGAGGGAGACACAGAATCTGAAGCAGGCTCCAGGCTCTGAGCTGTCAGCACAGAGCCTGACGTGGGGCTCGAATTCACGGACCGCGAGATCGTGACCTGAGCCGAAGTCGGCCGCTTAACCAACTGAGCCACCCAGGCGCCCCAGCACCATTTCTTAATAAAAACCCTCAAGAAAGTCCAGATAGAAGGAACATAATATCAAAACCCATACATGAAAGACCCACAGCTAGTATCATCCTCAATGGGGAAAAACTGAGAGCTTTCCCCATGAGATCAGGAACATGATAGGGATGTCCACTCTCACCACTGTTGTTTAACATAGTGTTGGAAGTCCTAACCTCAGCAATCAGACAACAAAAGGAAATAAGTGGCATCCAGACTGGCAAAGAAAAAGTCGAACTTTCACTTTTTTCAGATGACATTATACTTTACATGGAAAACCTGAAAGACTCTACCCAAAAATTGCTAGAACTGATACTTGAATTCAGCAAAGTCACAGGATATAATAAAATCAATGTACAGAAATCAGTTGCATTTCTATACACTAACCATGAAATACCTGGGAATAAACCTAAACAAAGAAGTAAAAGATCTGGATGCTGAAAACTATAGAAACATTATGAAAGAAATTGAAGAAGACACAAAGAAATGGAAAAAAATTCCATGTTCATGGATTGGAAGAACACATATTGTTAAAATGTCGATACTACTCAAAGCAATCTAGACATTCAATGCAGTCCCAATCAAAATTGCACCAGCATTCTCTTCGGAGCTAGAAGAAACAATCCTAAAATTTGTATGGAACCACAAAAGACCCTGAATAGACAAAGAAATATTGAAAAAGAAAACCAAAGCTGGAGGCATCACAATTCCGGACTTCAAGATGTGTTACAAAGCTATAATCATCAAGGCAGTATGGTATTGGCACAAAAATGGACACATAGACCAATGGAATAGAATAGAGAACCCAGAACTGGACCCACAAATATATGGGCAACTAATCTTTGACAAAGCAGGACAGAGTATCCAATGGGGAAAAAAAATTCTATGTAGCAAGTGGTGCTGGGAGAACTGGACAGCAACATGCAGAAGAATTAACCTGGACCACACTCTTACACCATACACAAAAATAAACTCAAAATGGTTGAAATACCTAATGTGAGACAAAAAACCATCAAAACTCTAGAGGAGAAAACAAGCAACAACCTCTTTGACCTCAGCCGCCTCAACTTCTTTCTCAACACGTCTCCGAAGGCAAGGGAAATAAAAGCAAAAATGAACCATGTGGACCTCATTAAGATAAAAAAGCTTCTGCACAGCAAAGTAAACAATCAAAACTAGGGTTGCCTACTTGGCTCAGTTGGTTAAGCATCCGACTTTGGCTCATGTCATGATCTCACAGTTTGTGGGTTCAAGCCCCGCATCAGGCTCTGTGCTGACAGCTCAGAGCCTGGAGCCTGCTTCAGATTCTGTGTCTCTTTCTCTCTGCCTCCTTCCTGCTCACATTCTGTCTCTCTCTCTATCTCAAATATAAATTTAAAAGAACATGGGAAAAAAACCTAAATGACAACCAACAGAATGGGAGAAGATATTTGCAAATGACATATTGGATAAAGGCTTAGTATCCAAAATCTATAAAGAACTTACCAAACTCAACACTGAACAAGAAATAATCCAGTGAAGAAATGGGCAGAAGACAGGAATAGACACTTTTCCAAAGAAGACATCCAGATGGCCAACAGACACGTGAAAAGATGCTCAACACTGCTCATCATCAGGGAAATAAAAATGAAAACCACATTGAGATACCACTTCACACCAGTTAGAGTGGCTAAAATTAACAATTCAGGAAACAACAGATGTTGGCGAGGATATGGAGAAATTGGAATGCTCTTGCACTGTTGGTGGAAATGCAAACTGGTGCAGCCACTCTGGAGAACAGTGTGGAAGTGCCTCAAAAAATTAAAAATAGAACTACCCCACGACCCATCAATAACACTACTAGGAATTTATCCAAAGGATATAGGAGTGGTGATACATAGGGGCGCATGTACCCCAATGTCTATAGTAGCACTGTCAACAATAGCCAAATTATGTTAAGAGCCCAAATGTCCATCAACTGATGAATGAATAAAAAAGATGCGGTATATATATATATATATATATATATATATATATATATATATACATATATATACAATGGAATACTACTTGGCAATAATAAAGAATGAAATTTTGCCATTTGCAACAACATGGATGGAACTGGAGGGTATTATGCTAAGTGAAATAAGTCAGTCAGAGGATGACAGTTATCGTATATTTTCACTTGTATGTGGAATTTGAGAAACTTAACAGAAGACCGTGGGGGAAGGGAAGGGGAAAAAAATTTCAAACAGAGGGAGGCAAACCGTAAGAGACTCTTAAATACAGAGAACAAACAGTTGATGGGAGGGGCTAGAGGGAGGGAGAAATGAGTAATGGGCATTGAGGAGGGCACTTGTTGGGATGAGCACTGGGTGTTGTATGTAAGCAATGAATCATGGGAATCTACTCTCAAAGCCAAGAGTACACTGTATACACTGTATGTTAGCTAACTTGAAAATAAATTATATTTTAAAAAATAAATAAAAATAAAGGCTATTTTGTCTGATAAAAGCACTGATACCCAGGCTTTCTTTTCATTTACATACACATGGTGAAGGTTATTCCATCCCTTCATTTTCAGTCTGTGTGCATCTTTAGGTCTGAGGTCTTATAGGCAGAATGTAGATTTTTTTTTATCCATTCTTCCACTCTATGTCTTTTGAATGAAGGATATAGACCATTTATATTTAAAGTAATTATTCATAAGTATGTACTTATTGCCACTTAAAAATTTTGTTTTCTGGCTATTTTTGTAGTTCTTTGTTACTATCCTCTTCTCTTGCTCTTTTTTTCTGTGATCAATGAATATCTGCAGTGTTGTGTTTGGCTTTCTTTGTTTTATTTTTTTGTAGATATCATAGGTTTTGTGTTTGTGGTTACCATAGGATTCATATATAACATCTTAAGTAAATAGGAGTCCATATTAATTTATGGTCAATGAAGTTCAAACACATTCTTTAAAAATAAACCTCTTCTTTCTTTTTATTTTCTCTTCTTTTCCCATTTTATTCCCTTCTCTGCACTTTAGATAAATGTTGTCTTATTTTATGTGTTTTCATTTATACTTTTATGCCTAATTATGGCACTTTCTTTCCACTTAAAGAAGTCCCTTTAATATTTCTTATAAGGCTAGATTAGTAGTGATAAACTCCTTTATTTTTTGTCTTTCTGGGACCTTTTTATCTCTCCTTCAAATCTGAATGATAACCTTGCTGGGTAGAATATTCTTGTTTGTAGGCGTTTTTTTTTTCCTTTCAGCACTTTGAATATATCATGCCATTCGCTTCAGGCTTGCAAAGTTTCTGCTCAAAATTCAACTAATAGCTTTTTAGAGTTTCCCTTGTAGGTAATTTTTTGTTTCTCTCTTGCTGCTTTTAAGATTCTCTCTTTATCTTTAATCTTTGGCATTTTCTTTTTTTTTAATTTTCTTTTTTCTTTTTTAAAATTTACATCCAAATTAGTTAGCGTATAGTGAAACAATGATTTCAGGAGTAGATTCCTTAATGCCCCTTACCCATTTAGCCCATACCCCCTCCAACAACCCCTCCAGCAACCCTCAGTTTGTTCTCCATATTTATGAGTCTCTTCCGTTTTGTCCCCCTGTTTTTACATTATTTTTGTTTCCCTTCCCTTATGTTCATCTGTTTAGTCTCTTGAAGTCCTCATATGAGTGAAGTCATATGATTTTTGTCTTTCTCTGACTGACCAATTTCACTTAGCATCATACCCTCCAGTTCCATCCACATAGTTGCAAATGGGAAGATTTCATTCTTTTTGATTGCCGAGTAAATACTCCATTGTATGTATATATATACTACATCTACTTTATCCATTCATCCATCAATGGACATTTGGGCTCTTTCCATACTTTGGCTATTATTGATTAGTGCTGCTGTAAACATGGAGATGCGTGTGTCCCTTCAAAACAGCACCCCTGTATCCTGTGGATAAATGCCTAGTAGTACAATTACTGGGTCGTAGTGTAGTTCTATTTTTAGTTTTTCGAGGAACCTCTATACTGTTTTCCAGAGTGGCTGCACCAGCTTGCATTGCCACCAACAATGCAAAAGAGATCCTCTTTCTCTGCATCCTCGCCAACATCTGTTGTTGCCTGAGTTGTTAATGTTAGCCATTCTGACAGGTGTAAGGTGATATCTCATTGTGGTTTTGATTTGTATTTCCCTGATGATGAGTGATGTAGAGAATTTTTTCATGTGTTGGTTGGCCATCTGGATGTCTTCCTTGGAGAAGTGTCTCTTCATGTCTTTTGCCCATTTCTTCACTGGATTATTTTTTGGGTGTTGAGTTTGATAACTTCTTTATAGATTTTGGATACTAACCTTTTATCTGATATGTCGTTGGCAAATATCTTCTCCCATTTCATTGGTTGCCTTTTAGTTTTCTGATTGTTTCCTTCACTGTGCAGAAGCTTTTTATTTTGATGAGGTCCCAGTAGCTCATTTTTGCTTTTGTTTCCTTTGCCTCTGGACACATGCCAAGTAAGAAGCTGCTGCGGCAGCTTCAAAGAGGTTTTTGCCTACTTTCTCCTCGAGGATTTTGATGGCTTCCTGTCTTACATTGAGGTCTTTCATCCATTTGAGTTTATTTTTGTGTATGGTGTAATAAAGTGGTCCAGGTTCATTCTTCTGCATGTCGCTGTCCAGTTTTCCCAGCACCACTTGCTGAAGAGACTGTCTTTATTCCATTGGATATTCTTTCCTGCTTTGTCAAAGATTACTTGGCCATACATTTGTGGGTCCGTTTCTGGGTTCTCTATTCTGTTCCATTGATCTGAGGTCTGTTCTTGTGCCAGTACCTTACTGTCTTGATGATTACAGTTTTGTAGTATAGCTTGAAGTCTGGGATTGTGATGCCTCCTGCTTTAGTCTTCTTCTTCAAGATTGCTTTGGCTATTCCGGGTCTTTCCTGGTTCCATACAAATTTTAGGATTCTTTGTTCTAGCTATGTGAAGAATGCTGGTGTTACTTTGATAGGGATTGCATTGAATATGTAGGTTGCTTTGGGTAGTATCGACATTTTAACAATATTTGTTCTTCCTATCCAGGAGCGTGGAATCTTACCAAAGAGGTGAAAAATCTATACACTGAAAACTATAGAAAGCTTATGAAACAAATTGAAGAAGACACAAAAAAATGGCATTTTCATTATTATGAGCCATGCTGTGGACCTCCTTGGGTTCATCTTGTTTGGAACTCTCTGATTCTTGAATTTCGATGTCTATTTCCCTCTTTAGTTTAGGGAAGTTTTCAGTTATTATTTCTTCAAGTAAGTTTTCCACACCCCTCTGTCTCTCTTCTTCTGGGACCCCTGTAATGTGAATGTTTGTCTGCTCAATGTTGTTCAACACATCTTTTTATCTTCAGTTTTTAAAATTCTTTTCTTTTTGATGCTCAGCTTGTGTGCTTTCCATTACTGTGTGTTTCAGATCACTGATACATTCTTCTGCATTCTCTAATCAACTTCCTTTCCCTTATAGTGTGTTTTTTGTTTCAGTTAGTGTATTATTCAGCTCTGATTAGTTACTTTTAATATTTTCTATCTCTTTGTTTATATCTTAGTTCTTCCATGTTTTTGTCCAGTCCAGTGAATATCTTTATAATCGTTACTTTAAATTCTTTTTCAGGCATATTGTTTGTTTCTGTTTCATTTAGTTCTTTTTGTTATTTAGTTCTTTTTCTGAGTTTTTTCCTTGTTCTTTATTTTGGAGCAATTCCTCTTCCAATTTTGCTTGACTTTCTGTGTTTGTTTCTATGGATTAGGGAAAATGACTTCTTCTAAAGTTGAGGGAATGGTCCTCTCTATGGTGACCCCTATGCAGAGTGTGTGTGCTTGGTGACTTTGCTGGCTGGCTGGAGCTGGGGCTGTATATGCTAGTTACTCTTTTAAACCATGGCTTTTTATGGAAATAATAAAGAAAACAATAATAATAAAGCAAAAAGAAAAACAAAGAAAATAATAAAAGAAGAAAAGAGAAAATTTTAAAAAGAAAAATGGAGAAAGAAGAAAGAGAGAACAAGAAGAGAACAAAAAGGAAAATAAATAGAAACCAAAACAAATTTTCAAACGTAAAAAAAAAATTAAAAATTAAAAATACAACAAACCAAAAAACCCCACAAACCACAGCTTGTTTTCTGTGCACCAGCACCACAAGGTGGCTGGTGTGGGCTTATGGACCCTTGGCTTGCTGAGGTTGCCAGGTAATTGTGAGCCAGACCCTACTCTGGTCTCAACTTTTAAGATGGAAGGGGCAAGAACATTCTCATAGCTCCTTGCCCCTTTCAAACCATGACTATTTTTCTATGCCCCGTGTTGGCTAGGGCCGGTGTGAGCTTGAGGACCCTGGACTTGCTGAGGTTGCAAACTTCCTTTGATGACTAGAACAACTAGTTACAGCATCAGGGCCCACCCCTTTCAGTGTTGGTACCCTCCATTTATGGTGTCTGAATTTGCCCCTTATGATGTCCAGACTCTGCTTTGGTCTCTGCTTTTAAGGTGGAAGAGGAGAGCACTTCCACAGCTCATTGGCCCGTTTAAGCTGTGGCTTCTTTTTCTGTGTCTCAGTAGGATTAGGGCTGGTTTAGGCGTGTGGACATTGGGTTCCTTGTATTCACAAGTTCTCTGAGACAACTGGATAGGACCGTTATGGTGTCCAGACCCTGCTTTGGTCTACACTTTTAATGTGGGGTAGTAATGTAAACTGTGTCATTTTCTTGTCCTAACCTAGAAAGCTTTCTAGCCACTCTGCTATTTGACAGAACTCTAGTGTTGATTCTTTTATATGCTAGTTGCTCTTTTAAATGGTGGCATTTTTTTCTGTGCCCAAGGACAGAGGGATCTGTTCCTTGTCCTTCAGTACTATCCCTCCTCAGTGCCCTTTGCAGTGTTGGAGATTGGGGTTCCCTTTGCTACTGTGTCTCCATCTGTCTTGCTGTTCTCTTGCCATTCTCTATATCTTTGGTTGTTCACTAGCTGTTTAGTTAGGCCTCAGTTATTTTTCATGAGGAATTGTTCTATTAATAGCTGTAATTTGGTGTGTTCATGGATGAGGTGGTTTCAGATCTTCCTATGTCACTACCTTGAACAATGTTTTTAATTAAAAAACCTCCAGACTGCTTTCCACAGTGCCTACATCAATTTTCATTTCCACCAACAGTGCACGAGACTTTCTTTCTTGCCTCATTAACATTTGTTATTTCTAGTGTTTTTGGTTTTAGCCATTCTGAGAGGTACAAGGTGATATATCAGGGTGGTTTTGATTTGCATTTCTTTGATGATTAGTGATGGTGAGCATTTTTCCATGTGTCTATTAGCCATTTGTATGTATTCTTTGGAAAAATGTCTATTCAGGTCCTCTTGCCCATTTTTAAATCAAATTATTAGTTTATTTGGTGTTTAGTTGTATAAGTTCTTTATATATTTTAGATATTGAACCCTTATTGAATATATCATTTGCAAATATCTTCTATTTAGTAAGTTGCCTTTTTGTTTTGTTAATGGTTTCCATTACTGTAATTTTGGCATTTTGTAATTTATTTTCATTTAATTGAGAAAAATTTTAAATTTCTTTTGATATTAATTTTTTTGACCTGTATGTTATTTAGACATGTTATTTAGTTTTCCAATATTTGAGGATTTCCAAGATATAGTTATTATTTATTTTTAGTTTAACTTTCTTATAGTCTGAGAACAAAATATTACATGATTTCTATTGTTTTATATTTGTTCAAGTTTATTTTATTGCCCCAAATAAGGTTTACCATAATGAGTTTTCCATCCGACAGGAAAATAATGTGGATTTTTTCTGGGTTTTTTGGTTGAATTTTCAATATATATCAATTAAGTCAGATTGGTAGTTGGTATTATTTAGTTCTTCTATATCCTTACTGATTATACATTTACTTTTGTTTAACTGACTACTGAGAAAAGAATGTTGAAGTCTCCAGCTGTGACTATGGATTTGTCTCCTCTTTATTTTAGTTCTATATTACTATTCTTTCTTTATTCAGTTCATATATTTTGAATCTCCATTGTTAGGCATATACTTATATAGAACAATTGGATCTTTTTATCCTTATGTGTTGCCTGTCTTTATCTTTCATCATATTTCTTGTTTTGAACATACATTGCCTAATAGAAATATAGCCACTCTAGTTTAATTTTGGATAATTCTATTTGTATTTTTGCATATCTATGCCTTTATATGTAAAGAGGGCTTCTTTTAGATAACATTTAGTTGGATCTTTTTTAATCCAGTCCTACAATTATCTTTTTTTAAAAAAAATATTTATTATGTTTATGTTGAGAGAGAAAGAAGAAGTGTAGAGAAGGGAGGGACAGAGAGAGAAGGAGAGAGAGAATCCCAAGAAGACTCCATGCTGTTAGTGCAGAGTCTGACATGGGACTCAATCTCATGAACTGTGAGTTCATGCCCTGAACTGAAATCAAGAGTCAGACACTTGGGGCGCCTGGGTGGCGCAGTCGGTTAAGCATCCGACTTCAGCCAGGTCACGATCTCAGACTTCAGCCAGGTCACGATTTCACGGTCCGTGAGTTCGAGCCCCGCGTCGGGCTCTGGGCTGATGGCTCGGAGCCTGGGGCCTGTTTCCGATTCTGTGTCTCTCTCTCTCTCTCTGTCCCTCCCCCGTTCATGCTCTGTCTCTCTCTGTCCCAAAAATAAAAAAATAAACGTTGAAAAAAAAAAATTAAAAAAAAAAAAAAAAAAAGAGTCAGACACTTAACTGACTGAGCCATCCCGGCACCCCTGGCAACCGTTGTCTTTTAACTAATGTGTTTATACCATTGACATTTAATGTAATTTTTAACATGAGTGAATAAAAATATACCATCTTGCTAGCTATTATTTTTATCTATTCCATGTGTTATTATTTTTTCTTACTCTTCTGCTTGCATTTGATTTAATTTAGCATTTTGTGACTATTTTATCTTCTTTATTGACATTAATTATACATATCAAAAATAATTTTGTGATACTTTAGGGTTTACAATATGCATGTTTAGTTTAACTCTATTTTTAGGTAACATATTTTCACACATAGTGTAAGAGCCTTTCAAATTGTGTATCTGATTCCTCACTCTCATTTTTTGTGCTGTTTTCTGTTATATATTTCACTTTCACTTATGCTACAAACACAGAATATATTGCTACTACCTTTGCTTTGGACAAACAGTTATGTTCTAATTAATTCAGAAAATATTAATTTTTTTGTATCTTCATTCTATTTTGGTACTCTGTTTTATTAAGTAGGTTCAGTGTTGTTGTTTTTTAATCTAATATCATATCCTTCTTCCTTAAAAAATCCCTTTAACCTTCCTTGAAATGCAGGTCTACTGGTGATGAATTCTCTCATTTGTGAGAGAATTCTCTCATTTGTGAGCAGGGGAGGGAAAGAGAGAGAGAGGGAGACACAGAATCTGAAGCAGGCTCCAGGCTCTGAGCTGTCAGCACAGAGCCTAACACAGGGCTTGAACTCACAGACTGTGAGATCGTGACCTGAGCTGAAGTTGGATGCTTAACTGACTGAACCACCACCCAGGTACCCCTCTCTCATTTTTTAAAAATTATTTATTTCTCTTTTATTTTTTTTTATAATTTTTTTTAACATTTATTTATTTTTGAGACAGAGACAGAGCATGAACGGGGTAGGGTCAGAGAGAGAGGGAGACACAGAATCTGAAACAAGCTCCAGGCTCTGAGCTGTCAGCACAGAGCCCGACGCGGGGCTCGAACTCAGGGACCGCGAGATCATGACCTGAGCTGAAGTCAGACCCTTAACCAACTGAGCCACCCAGGCGCCCCTCTCTTTTATTTTTAATAGCACCTTTAATCTAGATATAATTAATATAACATAAAATTCACCATTTTTAATGAGTGCAATTTTGTGGGTTTTAGTATATTAATAAAGTGGTGCAACCATAGACATTATCTACTTTCAGAGCATTTTCATCACTCTGAATAGAAACATTGCACCTATTACCAGTCACTCCCCATTATTAATAGCCTACCCATTTTCCCTTCTCTCTATTCCTGGGAACCTACTAACATACTTTCTTTCTCTATGGATTAATTTATTCTGAATATTTCATATGGCCTTGTACCTGGCTTCTTTTACTGAGAATAATGCTTTCAAGGTTCATTCATTTTATAGTACTGAAGAATGATGATGAATGATAATAAACCTATTATTGTTATTGTAATATTTAGGCCACATCTATTTTATAGTCTCAGTAGTTTCCTTCATGGGTTTGTTTCTTTGAAGCTAGAATGCTTAGAGTCTGGTTTTTAGCCCCGTCAATTTTCATCTCAAACCATTAAAACATGTTACTTCTTGTTTAATCTACATAATATATTGGTCGTGCAGTAAACTTATCTCATGGAAGGAAGGGTAAGGAATGAAATGGAAAAGAACATTATTATTTAACACCTATTATTTCTCAAGACTCGCATGTGATTATATATAATGCCAAAAAATTCTGAGATAGGAACTAAGTGATCCCCATTTTTATAAAATCATGCTCAAATTTAAACAGTAAATAAATATAAGTTTCAAACCCAGGTTTCTTGGAATACATGCAGTATTCATGAGAATACACTGTATCCAATAGAATTTTTTTAAAGAACAATGATTTTTTAAGTTTATTTATTTATTTTGAGAGACACAGAGATAGCACAAGTGGGGGAGGGGCAGAGAGAGGGAGACAGAGAATTCTAAGCAGGCTCCACATTGTCAGCTTGGAGCCTGGTGTGGAGCTTGAATTCATGAAACTGTGAGATCATGACCTGAGCTGAAACCAAGAGTTGGATGCTTAACCGACTAAGCCACCCAGGCACCCCAAGAACAATGATATTTTAAATAAATAACATAAAATGAATGAAAATGCTATATTTCTTGGTAGGTTTACAGTACCTAATTATGCATCAGTTATAAAATGGTTATTTATATAGACTTATATTAAATGCTCGAAGTAATGTTGAATTCACCAGAGCTTTGTGCTCTAGAATGACTGATAGTCAAGTCCTCTCATTCTTTGTCTTCTAGGAAGGAATTTACTACAAGGACCCACATTTCCCAATGTGGCTTAGATACTTAGATAAGACTTCTGGATAACCCCATTGTTTACCTAGGACAAGGCCTGGCACAGATCCTCCAAATTCCCATTTTCTACCTCTTAAAAGATTAGCTGAATTTACTGATCAATGGGAACAACATGCTTGTGAACTTGACCAAAATTTAATCTTCTCTCATTCCCATAGGACCCTTAACTTTGACTTACTCTCAGCTTGATCCAGCATTGGAATGTGGAATAGCTTCTTGTAGTAGGGTTTTCCAGAAAAACAGTGTTAATGGAATGTGTGTGTGCGTGTGTATACACACATACCTGTGTATCTCTTTATATGTGTGTGTATGTATACATATATACACATACATGTATATATATACATACATGTATATACATACATATATATATATGTGTGTATATATATACATACCCACACACATATAAAGAGATTTATTTTAATGAATTGGTTCATGCAATTATGGAGGATGAGCCAACAGACTGGAGACCCAGGGAAGAGCTGTTTCTATAGTTCAAGACTGAAGGCCTTCTGATACAATTCTTTCCTTGTTGGAGGTCAGTCTTTGTTCTAAGTAGGCCTTCACAATAATATTTGAACATATTGCTGGGCACTATGGCCCAGCTGAGTTGACACATAAAATACTCTCCCCTCCTAAGAGCCTCTCCTGAAAATTGGCTGACCACATAGAAAAACCTTCCCCGATCAACTGTGGATCTTGGTTCTTTCTAGTCTTGTTTTCTCCTCCCTGTAAAATAAAAGTCCTTTACTACCTGAGTTTTGAGAAGTTTGCAGATCTTATGATCAGAACATTCTCCTGATTTTAATAGTCCCTCTGCCTCTATTGCAGCAGTCTTTTGAAGAAAATCTTTCCTTACTTAAGTCCATGTATGTTTTTTATTTTCCATTTTCATGTATCACAGAACAACTTGTGAATTCCAAATTAATGGCAGGATTCTGATTCCGTTTTATTTTGGTGATCCCTGAACAAGCTCCCAAAGTTGGTAGCTCCTTTATTGATTAAACACAATTGCATAAAAGTAGATGACTGAATAAAAGTCAAAAGTTCTAATGATTTTTTGAGCTGGGTTACAAATAACCTGTGACTAGACTTATGTACACTAAAGTTCTTTTTGAAATTCTGCTGATGGGAAATGAATATAAACTAGAATTAACCAATTTTAAGGCCTCTGCTGAGATTTAGTCTTCAACAGTTGACAGAAACACTCAGAAATTAGCATTTTGGTAAAACCTTTATTTGTATAAGATGCCTCTTAGCCAAAGAGCCTGTCTGTACAAAAGGATTAACCTATTGACAATGACTTTCTAAATCCAAACCCATTGAATAACAAGCACTGAATGTGTTTACCTTTCTAATGCACCACAATTCACTATGAAGCTGGCTTTCTTGAAAAGGTCAAAATGCTTAAAGTGCTGAATTTCAATAGGAAGACTTACAGAAATCTGAAGCGGAATGGGATTGGGTTTGTTGAATATAAATAGAAAGTAAATTATATGAATGTGGGCCATCTAAGTGGGTAACACTCCCCCCCAAAAAACATTCCACACCTTCTAAAGACTGTTTTGTTATTTGGTAAGGCACTACTAGTCCATTGTCAGCATATTACTTATTCTCTTAAATAAGACACATTATTGTACTAAGAACCTCAATAGCTGCCATGCTATTCTTGCAAACCAAGTCTCAAAAATTCACTCTGAAAAAAGCCAATAGTCTCTTTATGTATTGAACACTTCAGGGGTATTAGGTATGTTCTGATATTTAGTGCAGAGAAATGCTACTTTTCAATAGGTAGAACAAGAAGAGATTGATGAGTTAATGAAATTGTAATATTTCATGTTGGTATTTTCCTGGGCAACTCCTATCCTGACCTGATTTTTGTAGTTCTGCTAAAACTGATTTTTACTATAGTAGCTCCTATTTATCCATGGTTTCTCTTTCCACAGTTTCAGTTACCCATGGTCAAGCAAGGTCCAGAGCAGATGATCCTCCTTCTGACCTATCATCCGGAGGTCAATAGTAGCCTAAGGTTACATGACAATGCCTATGTCATTCTCCTCACTTCATCTTATTAGGTAGACATTTTATCATCTCACACCATCACAAGAATAAGTGTGAGTATAGTACAATGAGATATTTTGAGAGAGAGACCATATTCACATAACTTTTATTATAGTATATTGTTATAATTGTTCTATTTTATTATTAGTTATTGTTGATCTCTTCCTGTGCCTAATTTATGAATTAAACCTTATCATATGTATGCATATATTGGAAAAAACATAGGATATATGGGGTTCACTACTACCTGTATTTAGTACTGTGGGTCTTAGAATGAATCCCCAGTTGATATTGGGGGGGACTATTGTGTAGGTAAATTGTACATATATCCAATGTATATTGATCATAGAGTGTTCCAAACAGGTGTTCATCAATATTGGTCATTTAGGCTCATTAGTGGCCACTTTGAAATTAGGAAAAGTGGTTGACTTTTAATTTCTATAAGTAGCTTCTGGTATAGAAACACTAGCACTTCTCAGAATAAAAAAAATCATTTCAAGAACTGTAAACATGTCTCCTTCCTGTGACAGTAAAAGGTTTTGTAGTACTTTTCCAACCCAGTGATAACCAATTTAGTGCTTATGTGATAAGATCCAGAGCTCTGTCTTTGGATAATAATTCCTTAAGAGTTTTACAGAAAAGAGATGAGTCATTTCCCCCTTTTGGTAGACTCAAATGTGAGAATATATTGTGGGTTGCATTATATACCTAGTTAATGCAATTATTTCTTATTCTGTGAGCTACTGGATACCTCAGTGTAGGCAGCAAAGAGTTCATGTTCCACTATAAGAAAAAGACACCAGTAAAGTTAAAGACAGTGAAAGTTACATGTAACATTTACTAATCAAGTTGTATATACTCTTCTTCACATATAAGGATGGTATCACTAAATCCCCATTCCCTAAAGCATGCACTTTGAATTATATTCCAGGTAAGGAGATATGCCTATACTGAGCCCTTACTTGTGAATATTAACATTTGGTTTTGAATGAGCTGGCTTTTATGAAGGGTGGAATCTATAACCCGGAGACAGGGATTTTTTCTTTTAGAGTGTAAACAAATGAGCTCACACAGGGAAGAAATGCTGAATTTTGGTTACTTTGGCACTGTGTTGTAGAGTTCAGCTAACTTATTCAGACCATTGTGATTAGGAGACCAAAACATTATCTTTTGGCCTTCTATTTATTTGGCTGTTTATATTTTTAAATAAACTATTTTTCTAGGTATGCTTTAATAATACTTTGTAGATTCTATGCATTTTAATAATGGAAAATGTTATAGTCAATGTGGAAACCAGTATGGAGTTTCCTCAAGAAGTTAAAAACATAACTACCCTATGATCTATCACTTGCACTACTGGGTATTTATCCAAAGAATACAAAAACACTAATTCAAAGGGATATGCACCCCTATGTTTATAGCAACATTTCTTACGATAGCCAAAGTATAGAAGCAGCCCAATTGTCAAATGATTGACAAACAGATAAATAAGATGTGGGATATATGCACAATGGAATATTACTTAGCCATAAGAAAGAATGAAATCTTGCCATTTGCAATGAGATGAATGGAACTGGAGAGTATAATGCTAAGCAAAATAAATCAGGGAAAGACAAAAGCTGTATTACTTCACTCTTAAGAAACAAGACATATGAGCAATGGGGGGGGGGGAAGAGAGAGAGACAAACCAAGAAACAGATATTTTTAAAAATTGGTTTTATTTAAATCCAAGTTAGTTAACATATGATGTAACAATTTCAGGAATAGAATTTAGTGATTCATCACTTACTTATAACACCTGGTGCTCATCCCAACAAGTGTCCTCCTTAATGCTCCTTGCCTATTCAGTCCATCCCCCGACCAAACACCCCTAAAGCAACCCTCTGTTTGTTCTCCACATTTAAGAGTCTCTTATGATTTGTCTCCCTCTCTGTTATCTTATTTTTGCTTCCCTTCTCTTATGTTCATCATTTTGTATCCTAAATCCACAATATGAATGAAATAATATGATACTTGTCTTTCTCTGACTGGATTAATTTGCTTAGCATAATACACTCTAGTTCCATCCATGTTGTTACAAATGGCAAGATTTCATTTGTCATTCATTTTGATTGAAGAGTAATATTCCACTGTGTGTGTGTGTGTGTGTGTGTGTGTGTGCGTGTGTGCATGACATCTTCTTTATGCATTTGGGCTCTTTCCATACTTTGCCTATTGTTGATAGTGCTGCTATAAACATTGGGGAGAATGTGCTCCTTTGAAACAACACTCCTGTATCCTTTGGATAAATACCAAAGGTATTGGTATTTACCAAATAAGGTAATTCTATTTTTAATTTTTTGAGGAACCCCATATTGTTTTCCAGACTGGCTGCCCAATTTCATTCCCACCAGCAGTGCAAAAGGGTTCCTCTTTCTCCGCAACCTCACCAACATCTGTTGTTGCCTGAGTTGTTCATCTTAGCCATTCTGACAGGTGTGAGGTGGTATCTCATTGTGGTTTTGATGTGTAATTCCCTGATGTGAGTGATGTTGAGCATTTTTCTCATGTGTCTGTTAGCCATCTGGATGTCTTCTTTGGAGAAGTGTTGTCTTTTGCCCATTTCTTTACTGGGTTATTTGTTTTTTGGATATTGAGTTTGATAAGTTCTTTATAGGTTTTGGATACTAACCTTTTATCTGATATGTCATTTGAAAATATATTCTCCCATTCCGTCAGTTGCCTTTTAGTTTTGCTGATGGTTTTCTTCACTATGCAGAAGCTTTTTATCTTGATGAGGTCCCAATAGTTCATTTTTGCTTTTGTTTCCCTTGCCTCTGGACACATGTCAAGTAAGAAGTTGCTGCGGCCAAGGTCAAAGAGGTTGTTGCCTGTTTTCTCCTCTAGGATTTTGATGGCTTCCTGTCTTACATTTAGGTCTTTCATCCATTTTGAGTTTATTTTTGTGTATAGCATAAGAAAGTGGTTCAGATTCATTCTTCTGCATGTCACTGTGCAGTTTTCTCAGCACCATTTGCTGAAGAGACTGTCTTTTTTCCATTGGATATCCTCTCTGCTTTGACAAAGATTAGTTGGCCATACATTTGTGGGTCTATTTCTTGGTTCTCTATTCTGTTCCACTGATCTATGTGTCTGTTTTCATGCTAGTACCACACTGTCTGGATGATTATAGCTTTGTAATACATCTTGAAGTCTGGAATTGTGATTCCTCCAGCTCTGCTTTTCTTTTTCAGGATTGCTTTGACTATTCGGGGTCTTTTGTGGTTCCATAAAAATTTAAGATTGTTTCTTCTAGCTCTGTGAATAATGCTGGTGTTATTTTGATAGGGATTGCATTGAATATGTATATTGCTTTGAGTATCAACATTTTAAAGATATTTGTTCTTCCAATCCATGAGCATGGAATGTTTTTCCATTTTTTTTTTGTGTGTGTGTGCGTCTTCTTCAGTTTCTTTCATAAGTTTTCTATAGTTCTCAGTGCATTTTTAACCTCTTTGGTTAGGTTTATTCCTAGGTATTTTATGATTTTTGGTGCAATTGTAATAGGGATGTATTTCTTGATTTCTTTTTCTGCTGCTTCATTATTGGTGTTTAGAAAGGTCACCTATTTATGTGCATTGGTTTTATATCCTGTGACATTGCTAAATTCACATATCAGTTCTAGAAGTTTTTTGGTGGAGTCGTTTGGGTTTTCTACATACATTATCATGTCATCTGCAAAGAGTGAAAGTTTGACTTCCTCCTTGCTGATTTGGATGCCTTTTGTTTCTTTGTGTTGTTTGACTGCTGAGGCTAGGATTTACCAACATTGTGTTGAATAATAGTGGTGTGAGGGGACATCTTTGTAGTGTTCCTGACCTTAGGGGGAAAGTTCTCAGTTTTTCCCCATTGAAAATGATGTTAGCGGTGGTTCATTTGTTTATGGCCTTTATGATCTTGAGGTGTGATCCTTCTATACCTATTTTCTTGAGGGTTTTTTCCAAGAAAGGATGCTGTATTTTGTCAAATACTTTCTCTGCATCTATTGAGAGGATCATGTGGTTCTTATCCTTTCTTTTAATGTGATGTATCACATTGATTGATTTGCAGATATTGAACCAGCCCTGCATCCCATGAATAAATCCCACTTAATTATGGTGAATAATTATTTAATATATTGTTGGATCTGGTTGGCTAGTATCCTGTTGAGAATTTTTGCACCCATGTTCGTCAGAGAAATTGGTCTGTACTTCTCCTTTTTAGTGGGATCTTTGTCTGGTTTTTGAATTAAGGTAATGCTGGCATCATAGAATGAGTTTCGAAGTTTTCCTTCCATTTATATTTTTTGGAACAGCTTCAAAAGAACAGGTGTTAACTCTTCATTGCATGTTTGGTAGAATTCCCCTGGAAAGCTATCCAGCCCTGGACTTTTGTTTGTTGGGAGATTTTTGATCACTGATTTAATTTCTTTACTGGTTATGTGTCCAAATTTTTTAATTCTTGCTGTTTCAGTTTTGGTAGTTTATATGTTTCTAGGAATTTGATCATTTCTTCCAGACTGTAAAATTTGTTAGCATATAATTGGTCATAATATTCTCTTATTATTGTTTTTATTTCTGTGGTGTTGGTTGTGATCTCTCCTCTTTCATTCTTGATTTTATTTATTTGGGTCCTTTCCTTTTTCTTTTTGATCAATCTGTCTAGGGATTTATCAATTTTGTTAATTCTTTCAAAGAACCAGCTCCTGCTTTCATTGATCTCTTCTGGTTTTTTGATTTCCATGTCATTTATTTCTGCTCTAATCTTTCTTATTTCCCTTCTTCTGCTGGTTTGGGGCTTTATTTGCTGTTGTTTTTCAACTCCTTTAGGTATAAGGTTGGGTCTTGTATTTGAGACCCTTCTTCCTTCTTTAGGAAGGCATAGATTGCTATTTACTTCCTTCTTATGACTACCTTTGCTGCATGCCACATGTTTTGGGCTGTCGTGTTATCATTTTCATTGGCTTCCATGTACTTTTTAATTTCCTCTTTAATTTCTTGGTTAACCCATTCATTCTTTAGTATGATGTTCCTTAACCTCCAAGTGTTCATGGTCTTTCCAAATTTTTCCTTGCGGTTGATTTCAAGTTTCATAGTGTTGTGGTCTGAAAATATGCATGGTATGATGTCAGTCGTTTTGTACTTGCTGAGGGCTGATTTGTGTCCCAGAATGTGATCTGTTATGGATAGTGTTCCATGTGCACTCGAGAAGAATGTGTCTTCTGTTGCTTTAGGATGAAATGTTCTGAATAGATCTGTTAGGTCCATCCAGTCCAGTGTGTCATTCAAAGCCATTGTTGCCTTGTTGATTTTCTGCTTATATGATCTGTCCGTTGCTGTGAGGTGTTGATGTACCCTACTTTTATGGTATTATTATCAATGGGTTTCTTTGTGATTAACTTTTTATATTTGAGTGTTGTATATTTGAGTGTTTTCAGGTTGGGGGCATAAATGTTTAAAATTGTTAGGTCTTTTGGTAGATAGACCCCTTAATTATGATATACTGCCCTTTCTCATCTCTTGTGACAGTCTTTGTTTTTTAAAATATAGTTTGTCTTATATGAATATGGCTACTCCAGCTTTCTTTTGGCAACCATTAGCATGATAGATGGTCCCCATCCCCTTACTTTCAATCTGCAGGTGTGTGTTTAGGTCTAAAATGAGTCTCTTGTAAGCAGCATAGAGATAGGTCTTGTTTTCTTATCTATTCTGATACCCTATGTCTTTTGATTGGATGGTTTAGTCCATTGACATTTGGAGTGAGTAGCGAAAGATTCGTTTTTAGTGTAATTGTGATGCCTCAAGAGTTGGTGGTGTTCTCTGGTCCTTTCTAGTCTTTGTTGCTTTTGATCTTTTTGTTTTGTTTCATTGTTCCTCTATTCACGGAGTCCCCTTAAAATTTCTTGCAGGGCTGGTTTGGTGGTCACAAACTCCTTCAGTTTTTGTTTGACTGGGAAACTCTTTATCTCTCCTTCTATTTTGAATGACAGCTTTGCTGGACAAAGAATTCTTGGCTGCATATTTTTCTAATTTGGCACATTGAATATATCCTGCCACGCCTTCCCGGCCTGCCAAGTTTCTGTGGATAGGTCTGTTGTGAACCTGATCTGTCTTCCCTTGTAGATTAAGGACTTTTTTCCCTTGCTGCTTTCATAATTCTTCCCTTGTCAGTGTATTTTGTGAATTTGACCATGATATGCATTTGTGATGGTCGGTTTTTGTTGAATCTAATGGGAGTTCTCTGTGCTTCTCGGATTTGATGTCTGTGTCCTTACCCAGATTAAGAATTTTTTCTGCTATAATTTGGTCCCATAAACCTTCTGCCTGTTTTTCTCTCTCTTCATCTCCTGGAACTCCTATAATTCAGATGTTATTCCTTTTAAATAAGTCACTGAGTTCTCTAAGTCTTGTATCATGCTCTTTTCCCTTTGTTTTCTTTTGTTCTGCTCCATTTTTCTCCATAATTTTGTTTCCTACATCGCTGGTTTGCTGCTCTGCTTTGTCCATCCTTGCTGCTTTGGCATCCATTTGAGACTGCATCTCAGTTATAGCATTTTCAATTTCATCCTAACTAGATTTTAATCTTTTATCTCCGCAGAAAGGGATTCTATGGTTTTTTCAACCCCAGATAGTATTCTTATTATCATGGTTCTAAATTCTAGTTCAGACATCTTGCTTATATCTGTGTTGATTAAGCCCAGACTGTCATTTCTCCCTGTTCTTTCTTCTGGAGTGAATTCCTTCATTTTGTCATTTTGGAGGAAATTAATAAAATAAAAAATTAAAATTAAAAACAAAGCAAAAATTCAATAAAGGAAGCTATATCTAGATCTGTTTTGGTATGCTTGTTGAAAGAAGCTTGATAAAATAGATAAAACAGGGAAAGAAAAGAAAAATAAAAAAGTTTAAGAAGAAAATTAAAAAGAAATGATATAAGAGAATAGAAAGAATGAAATAAAGAAAAAGAAAAAGAATAAAAATTTAAAAAACATTAAAAACTAAGTAAAATAATAAAAGATTTAAAAATTAAAAATTAAGAAAAGAAAATAAAAATAATTGTTTTCTTTCTGCATCCAAGAAAAGGAAAAGAAAGTAAAAAAAAAAAAAGAAAACAATTACAAAAAAAAAAAAAACCAAAAACAAAGAAAAAAAAAAAAAGATCTAACGAATGAACCAACAACCAGAATGAAACCTGAACGAATTTATATCCAGTTTCCCCTAGAATTGAAACTATGATGCACTCTATAGTCTGTACACTACCAGGTGGAGGGACTTTTGCTGGTCTTCTAGGGGATGTGCTTGAAGGCACAGTTGGGTGGCACTTGGTGTAACAGCTCCTTCTCCACTAGGTGGTGTTGCTTAGCTTACTGGGGTGAATCACTGTGGCATGCATGCAGTCTGGGTGCATATGCTTGTGGGAGAGGTGGAAACAGCTTCACCAAGCTCCCTAGTCTCTGGCACAGGAAGTTCACACTCTCAAACACCCCTCCTTTGTCTCAGGACTCTGTTCATTCCCCACCTCTACCCTGTCCATGTCCAAGCCATCTGCCTGCCAGGTGGTACCTTCCTCCAGAGTTTTATCTCAGATGGGGTTGTGTTTCAAAACATTGTACTTCAGAGACCCCTGTGGCTTGGACCCATGCCAAATCTCTGGGTGAGGGTATTGTTGAGCAATGGCCAGGTGCCAGCTTGCACTGGAAAGCATACATGTTATTTTTCAGTTGCAGAGGTTCAGAGATTATGGCAAATCACAACACACAGCCAGTGCTAGGTTTCATCACACTGTGGCGTTTTTGTCCTAATACCAGCAAACATGGCTGCTCTTCTGGGTCCACTGGGACCGTTGCCTGTGAGGAGACCATATGGCCCCCACCAAATGCACTCCAAGCAGGGCAACTGCTTCTCCCTGTGTGGCACATGAACCTCTCAGACCATGCTCCCTGCTCCTGGGGATTTGCTCTACTTCCTCACTGCAAAGCACTGAGCTCCAAAACTTTAGACTCCACTCTATTGTTTATAGAATCCAGATGGTATTGAAACCCTCTCCTTTTTTCCTGTCAGTGGTTTTGGAGAACAGATTTCTTGTTCAGTGCCCTGCCAGTGTTTTCACTCTCTCTATCTCCAGCTACTTTTGGGGGAGTATTTTTCCTGTGCTCTCCTGATGTATGGCATTCTCCCCCCTTTTCTGTCCTTTCTCCAGAGAAACAACTCCCTACCCTCCATGACTTTTCTCTTCCCCAGTTCACCTCTACACACCATGTACCTATCTTCTGAGTTCTGTGGCTTAAGTTATTCATATTGTTGTGTTAATCCTCAGGTCAATTTCCTAGGTGTGCAAAATGGTTTGGTGCTGATCTAGATGTGTTTCAGGGACAAGAAAAGCTGAGGGACTCCATGCTGTTCTGCCATCTTGATTGCATTCTGACTTAATTATAGCAAACAAACTGATGGTTATCAAGGGGAGGTAGGTGAGGGGATGGGTTAAGTAGTTGGTAAAGATTGAGGAGTACACATGTGGTGCACACTGGGTGATGTGTAGAATTGCTAAATCACTATATTGTACACTTAAAACTAACATAACACTGTATGTTAACTAACTGGAAATAAAATGAAAACAAAAAATAAATTTTTGAATAGCAAAAAATATTTTAAATAACATTAATTTTTTAATTAGAAAATATTTATTTAATATATTAAAAATATAAAATTTGATAAGAGCTTAAACTACTTTTCTAATCATAGTTTTTTGCACTTCATAGAATTTTCAAGCTTTAAAATTACAAATTTTATTTCAATGATAAATTTGAGATATTTTTATAGTAGGCTTCACATACACACACACACACACACACATTCACACACACTCACAAGCAAACTCAGTATTTGAGACTTTCTATTTGCAACATCAACAGGTAGAGAACTGAGAAGTAAAATTCTCCTTCAGGTGTTCTGATCTGTCCAATAGTAGTCAAGTGTTCTGTCTGCATTGCAACACACCATACCTATGGGGGTAATAAATATGAAATAATACACTGCCCTATTTTATCCTTCTGTGGCTCATGTTCTAAAGAAGAATATGTAGCATATCTTGCTGCACTGTTGAAGTCAGTAGAAGTTTTGCCAACAAATCATCAGACAACACTAGTGGCTTATAAGACTCTCCAAGTATATAAAACATACATGAAATCTACTAGGTCAATAAAACTTTTGCAAAGAATTAGAAAAAATTCTCTTCATTTTAGTAGTAAAGAAATAGATTTTCTTTAGATAATAACTGGCAACAAATTCCTCCTGGCTTATTCATAATTGCCTGAAAGTTATTTTTATATCTTAATTTATTTATATAGACAAAATATGTAAATTTCTTATTTGAGAACATGAATAACATGGTGCCCAGTTTTCTTTTTATTTCTAATATCTACATTTTCTGATTATTTAGATGTTTCCTTATTATGAAGTGTTGACCAGTCACATTGGTCTGGTTTATAATAGCTATAAATGTGCCATATAAGTGCAAAAACAATATGAGAAAGAAAACTAAAATGCATGCATTAGGAAAATTTTAAATTATTTTAAAAATACAGCAACAGGAAGGAGATTCATGGGACCTTTTTTTAAAAATTGATTTTTGAGAGACAGAGTGTAAGTGGAAGAGAGGTGGAAAGTGGGAGACACAGAATCCAAAGCAGGCTCCAGGCTCTCAGCTGTCAGCACAAAGGCTTATGTGGGGCTCAAACCCACAAACCATGAGATCATGACCTGAGCCGAAGTCAGATGCTCAACCAATTGAGCCACCCAGGCATCCATCATGAGACCTTTTAAAACAATAGGACCTATTGGATCAGAAATAAAAAGACAAAATATGCTGAACTCCAGATGGTAGATGTTTCAAAATGGAATACTATTGTTACTGCCCACTAGTTTATAAGAACTATCTTTGCCATCATCCCCAGCAACAGATCTATTTCAGATTAAGAAATTGATCTTATTCTTCATACTTGGAGGAAAAGATTGGAGCAGGTAACCCTTTCAAGGTTAGATTCTAAGACATAATCATCTCAAAACTGAGAGTATCATCATAGTGAGAAGTATAAACTATAGAATTTAAGATTACATTCAAAAGTATTTGCTGAATGATTGCTATGGTTATGGGTATGAATTTTGTTCACTTGTTTGTTCAATTGTTTTAAAATCCATTCTGTAAGTTATTCCTTTGTGGTAACAAAATGACATAAAGTTGTCATATTCAAAATTGTTCATATGCCAGCTAGTAACCTAGTGGCTCCATGGAATAGCATACAGTGAGTGTAGACAACATGTAATAAGAGCTAAATTATCCTCTTTTCATTAAACATACAGTTGTGATTCAGGGTATATACCAAATTTTCTTTCTTTTTTAACTTGTAAGTCAAATTTATTTTTTAATATTAAATTTATTATCAAATTGGTTTCCATACAACACCCAGTGCTCATCCCAACAGGTGCCCTCCTCAATACCCATCACCCACCCTCCCCTCCCTCCCACTCCCCATCAACCCTCAGTTTGTTCTCAGTTCTTAAGAGTCTCTTATGCTTTGGCTCTCTCCCTAACCTTTTTTTTTTCTTCCCCTACCCCATGGTCTTCTGTTAAGTTTCTCAGGATCCACATAAGAGTGAAAACATATGGTATCTGTCTTTCTCTGTATGACTTATTTCACTTAGCATCACACTCTCCAGTTCCATCCACGTCGCTACAAAAGGCCATATTTCATTCTTTCTCATTGCCACGTAGTATTCCATTGTGTATATAAACCACAACTTCTTTATCCATTCATCAGTTGATGGACATTTAGGCTCTTTCCATAATTTGGCTATTGTTGAGAGTGCTACTATAAACATTGGAGTACAAGTGCATTAGTACTATGCATCAGTACTCCTGTATCCCTTGGGTAAATTCCTAGCAGTGCTACCACTGGGTCATAGGGTAGGTCTATTTTTAATTTTTTGAGGACCCTCCACACTGTTTTCCAGAGTGGCTGCACCAGTTTGCATTCCCACCAACAGTGCATGAGGGTTCCCGTTTCTCCACATCCTTGCCAGCATCTATAGTCTCCTGATTTGTTCATTTTAGCCACTCTGACTGGCATGAGGTGGTATCTCATTGTGGTTTTGATTTGTATTTCCCTGATGAGGAGTGACGTTGAGCATCTTCTCATGTGCCTGTTGGCCATCTGGATGTCTTCTTTAGAGAAGTGTCTATTCATGTTTTCTGCCCATTTTTTCCAGTGGCACAATCGGTTAGCGCACAGTACTTATACCAAATTTTCTAATGTGGAACCAAAAGGTAAGAAACCTACTCATATTTAACATCAATTTACTGCAACTCAATATCATGGGAAAGGCAGTAAGAGTCAGAGTATCTTGATTCTAGTCTTGTCCTATTCTGATTGTGCGATCCTTCTGGGAGTTTTGAGTCAAATTCCTTAGGCTCCTACCCTAAGAGTGATTCAGAGTCTCTGCTTAGCATATTTCCATGTTAAACCCATTAAACCTGAATAGAGAGTTCTTTTGGATAAGATATTCTACATCTCAGACACTTTAGTTAAAGTTTTATTAGATAAACACTCAAAAATAAAGTATGGCCTTGTCTACATTTTTCTGTGATCATTCTTCTGAAAATCATTCTAACTACCTCAGGTTGGTCCCAGCCTGAGGTTAAAATAGAGAAATATACTTTTCTTTTCCTTTTATATAGTTTCATTTAACATCTCTGTTAAATTATTTGCATATAGTCGCCAGGGTTTCAATTTTGGGACTTGGACAGATCATCTTTTATTATAATGAATTAAGCAGAAAGCACCCATCTTGAATTTGCTTGTTGCTTGTCATAGCAAAGAATATGAAGAATGAATTAGGACTTGTCAACATCTAAATATACCAAGAAAGAACTAACACACAAAGCATGATTAACATTTATATTCAAGCAAGAAAATGTATTTGACTAAAATTCTAGTATTAAGACCTCCATTTTGTTTTCCTACCTTGGTAGTAAAAAATGAAAAATACATTTTCTTTCTCCCCTACAACACTATCTTAACACCTCCCCATGCCATGTTCCTAACTCTGCTGTTCTGTTTCCACCCCATTTATGGAGTAGGTCAACCAGATTTTGGAAAGAAGTAATAGAAACTATGGGGTATTACAATAGAAAATCTGATATAATCTATTGGGAAGTTTGCAATCCAGTGAAGAAGGGAAAAATCACACAGCCACAAGGACACACACACACACACACACACACGCACACACACACAAAAACACAAATCACAAAGACTCAAAAATATACCTAAAAATATTGGTTACAGAGAGGCAGACATGTTATATATGAACCTAAGTTAAGATTAAAGTATTCTCAGAAAACACCACAGGTAATCAGCTGATTAAAATTTCTGCTAAAATACTATTACTAAGAAATGCCACGTTACCTTAATATCTATCATACACTGGTAAAAGGTATTGGTTTATGAAAATATTGATTAAGGTTTTGCTTATAAGTGCAGACTGTGAAATTCTAGCATACTTGTGAAATTTAGACAGATTACCATTCACTAAAAATCATTTCTGTCTGTAATAAAATGAGATGTTAAAACAATAAATGATTTAAGTTGCTAAAGAGGTTGCAAGCAGGGCCCTAATTATGGATTTGATAATTGGTCTTTCGTACTTGGATCCTTGCCCACACTATCTTGCTCTTAAGTGCTGAGAAGTTGTCATTGGGTTGGTCATAAATCTCATGAAGAGATTCAACATAATGAATGTTTTAAAACAAAGAAGAAGCATAGGAGGCTGGTATGAAATATGAGATATTTTTCTGAGAGGTAAAAATGCTTCAGATGGGGATTCCATTTATAATATACCAAAGAAGGAAAGTAATTTTGTTTTGAGAAGAGAATAAAAGCTAATGGATGCTAACAGGTGGTAATATTTACTACTTGTCCTTTAACTACCTTGCTTCATTTTTAATTACATAAGCCACGTCTACTCCATTTAATAATTAAAACCACATAGCCGTATAGACATATATAAGAAATGCTTAATGGTTTCTTCTTACCCTAAGTATCCCCCTTTCCCCACTATCCCAAGATAACCAATGATAATAGTTTCTTGTACACCTCTATATTCTATCCTATGATTGCCAGCTATACATACACATTTTCTTGGTTTATTTTTTAAATTAATTAATTTTAGAGAGGGAGAGACAGTGTGTGAGTGGGGGAGAGAGAGAGAAGTAGAAAGAGAGAGAGTGAGAGAGGGAGAAAATCCCAAGCAGGCTCCACACTCAGCATGGAGCCCAACACGGGGCTTGATCCCACAACCCTGGGATCATGACCTGAGTCAGAATCAAGAGTGAGATGCTCAACCTAATGAGCCATGCAGGTTCTCCTTAGTTTACTTTTTTTTTTAGTACAATCAGGCTATTAATATTTTTTTTCTAATGCTTCCTTTTCTTTTCACTCAAGATGACCTGGATATCACTTTGGGTAAATCCATAGAATAGTTATACTGTACCTTGAAAAAATTATTATATCTCCTTGAAAGTGTCTTCTTGGAACTGTTTGGTGGGAGCATGGTAGAGGTCAATGTATAATGTGGCTGAAAGAATTCTGACATTAGCAAAATAGGTCATGACTTTGTTACCAATGTTGACAAATGTATCTGATGGTAACAGATGCTTAAAGGGAGTTTTGGTCCATCACTGGCAGTTTGGGTGTGGCAATGTAGAAATGCTCATATTTTATGCTGTTTTCTTTCTGCAAGGTAGAAGTTGCTATTTTTATTTGAAATGAAAATTCCAAAGATGATATTTTAAGAGTATGAAGAGTTTCAGTGATACAAAAGTGGAATGGTTTGAATGGATCTTCAATGTGAAGGCTTTTCTTTTTACTTACTTTCTTTTTTTAAAAAAAGGGGAGTACTGAATAATGGCACAGTATATTGAAAGAGCGTCTGAGATTGAACATGAAATTCAAATTGCTGAGAACTTGTAAGCTCATGAATTACAGAAACATGATTTGGAAAACAGAAGGGAAAGCTTTGGAAAAGGGCTAATACAATGTGAATGCTGTATAGTACATGATTGGTCTCTTACATTATTCTGAAAACCCCCGCTAAATGGAACACTCTTTAGAAATGAAAGCCTAGACAAAGAATGAAATTGTGCAATTACAAATGATATGGCATTCTTATCTATGACTTTCAAATGAATAGCAACTGATTATACCTATGGATTTCACTTTTAAGAATAGTAATATCACTTTGTAATATTTGAAAGAACTTCTAGTCCAACCATATATGATTAAAAATGAAACTTGGATACTGAAAAAAAATCACCAACTGGATTTACAAATGTAATAGAAAGCAAAAAAACAAACCTTGTTTTTAAATCCTCGATATAGCCTACATTTTCTTTAGTTCTAACAATTAAAGTTTTTAAATTTACCATTGACAAACCAACTAAATTTACCATTGACAAACTGCAATCATGGGATCACAGTATTTAATACCTTTATTGTCAGCAATAAAACTCTAAGTATCATGTGATTGTAAAGATGCCACAAAAATAAGAGCCACACAAAACTATGAAAACAATTCAAAGTTCATAGGAATAAAGAAACCACAATGTCTATAATAAACAGACAAACATAAAAAATTATTGGTGATTCTAGAGAGATCAAGCAGGGAAAATTATGACTATTTCAATAGCACTTCATTTATGCATTCACTCAACCAACCAAGTAATGAATATATGTTAGCTGCTATGAAAAATTTCTAAAAATGCATTGCTTCTGACTTCAAGAATTTGAAAATTAATAGGAAAGAAATAACTACATAAAGAGCATGCAACAAGTATATACATTATGGAATGTAAGCACCATGGAGACTGAGGTAAAAATAAAATTTCCAGAGGAGGGAAATACTACTTCCAGCTAGTTGAAGTCTGGCCTCCTTGGGAAGCAGACTCTGAGACAAAGATTAGCATGTTGGAATTTTATTAGGAAGTTCTTTCAGAATGTATACCTTTTATGTGAAAGAAAGGAAACAAGATTGGGCAGAGATGATGGATGTTAATGAGGCTTATTGGGGAGATCATTTTGCAATATGTACAAACATCAAATCATTATGTTGTACACTTGAAACTAATATAATGTTTTTTACACTTGAAACTAATAAAATGTTATATGTAAATTATACCTCAATTAAAAAAGAGAGAAGTTGGACTGCAAAAGCTGTTCTTACAATAAAAGTCTCAGTTAACCTCACAGTGTTCTGTGAAACTAGGATGACCCTTCATAATTGTTCTGAGTTTGGATGAGGGGAATGGGCATTTATATTTCCCTATCTACAAGTCATTGGATACAGGGGCATGCCCTTATGTGACTGGATTCTCAGATGAAAGCAATTCCTAGGTATGAATATCAGCCAGCAGTACTTCTAGCATTCATGGGCAGGAAAGTGGGGGAATCTGGGAGCACACTACAGTGCCCACTACACAGCTGAAGAGGTCAGAGTATTAGAACTCCAAGTAACCTTATTAATTATTAGTTATCTCACCCAACCTAATAATTTTTACCTGATAAAACAGAGTTTAAATTATTTGTCCAAGGTCACAGAGCTGGAGATAAAATTGAAGCTAGAACTCATTTGATTTTTCTTTCCCTTATCCATTCTGATACACCTAAAGCTTTCTTATGCAAAGAGCTAAAACAAACAAAAGCAAACAAAATAAAAAACAAAATAAAAACTAAAGCTGAAACATTCCACTCTTTGGAAAACAACAGGAAAACTGTATCTCAATTTAAGTAAATAGTTGCTTTATCAGTAAACCCCATGTAAATATCTTACGTTTAAACAAAATTTTTCATAAATGTATCTAGCACTACTATATATTAGTAAAATGCTAGGAGTTGAAGAGTAAGAGGATAATGCATACAACCACCATTGTTTCCAGTCACTGACATATTAACTTTAGATTTCTTCTTCATGAGAAGCCCATTGTTTCTGGCTCAGGGAGGAGAAAAGAAAACACTTAACAGTCATAAAGAGTGTTATAAACTCCTTTTTCTGTTATTTCTCTCAATTCTCTTGACCCAGACTCCCAGAAACCTCATGGTAGTGGTTACAAACACCCAGTGGGAGCTCACAGGAGTCAAAAGTAAGAGGAGGGAAGACATTCTTTTAAAACGTTCTGTTTATTTTCCCCCTCATTGTCCACCACTCGGCTCTAGAAATAGATGCTGTTGCAGAAGTATGTGGAAGACTGGGGCAAATAATGCCCCAGATTTCTGAACACAGGACCAAAATGGTGAGCCTCAGGAAACCATTAAGTTCCAAGAATAGTCTATTATATTTATTCTCATATTTACCATTTCTATTGCTATTCCCTCACTTGCGATGTTCCAGAGTTTTATTTGATATCATTTTCTTTTGGTCTGAATATATTTCATTAGCACTTCTTCTTAAAAAGGTCTTCTGATAATGAATTTATTTTAGCTTTACTTCATCTGAGATTGCTTTATTTCATCTTCATTCCTGAGGAATAGAATTTGGACTGACAGTTCTTTTCTTTCAGTACATTGAAAAATATGCCACTTCCCTTTGACTTCCATGTTTGGTGATGAGAAATCCAGTTAGAATCATCAGTCATTGTATTCATTGTATTAGTTTGCTAGGATTGCTATGACAAAGTACCATAGACTGGATGGTTTATTTATTTTATTATTTTATTTTTTTTTTAACATTTATTTATTTTTGAGACAGAGAGAGACAGAGCATGAATGGGGGAGGGTCAGAGAGAGGGAGACACAGAATCCGAAACAGGCTCCAGGCTCTGAGCTGTCAGCACAGAGCCCGACGCGGGGCTCGAACTCACGGACTGCGAGATCATGACCTGAGCCGAAGTCGGCCGCTCAACCGACTGAGCCACCCAGGCGCCCCTAGACTGGATGGTTTAAACCACCGAAATTTATTTTCTCACAATTCTGGGGGCTATATATCTCAGATCAAGGTCTTGGCAGGGTTATATTCTTCTGAGGCCTTTCTCTTCGGCTTGTGGATGGCCATCTTCTTCTCGTGTCTTCACGTGGTCTTTCCTCTTCATGTGTCTGTAACCTCTTCTTATTTAAGGACACCAGTCATATTGGAGTAGAGCCTACCCATATGACTTCATTTTACTTTATTATTTTTCTAAGGGCCCTATATCCAAATGGGGTCATATTCTTAGGTACTAAGGGTTAGGACTTTTATATATAAATTTTTGGGAAACACAGTTCAGTACATTATGTTCATTTATGGGTAATGCATAATTTTTACCAGGCTTCTTTAAAAAAATAATCTTGTCTTTAGTTTTCAACAGTCTAATATTGGTATGTTTGGCTTTGATTTCTTTTAGTTTGTCCTGTACCTTACTAAGATTCTTAAGTATACTTGGATATGCCCCATTTGTGAGCTACTCTTTGGTCAGTTTGGGACTTGGGTTGTAGTCATTTGTTTGTTCAGGTCTCAAAGTCTTCGATATTCTGAATAGGGTCTAATCTATACACGTGAGGCTCAGGGATGAGCCCAGGATTGGATTAGTATTTTTATGGGGTCACTTTCCCATGTTTCTCCCTCCGTACTATTCTTGGAACTCTGTACAGCCAGCTTTTTTGGTGGGGTACCAGCAAGCTCCCTCAAGCTCAGCTGTTTTCCTTAGTGTCCTCTTTGTCCAAACCTCTTTCTTTGACCAGATAACTTTTATTCTGCTCTGTTAGGCACAGAGCAGATCAACAAGTCTGCTGCATAAGTAGGTGTCCAACTCGGCAATTAGTTCCTACTTTCTGCTTCTTTTAGGCAGCCCTAATGGACTATCATTACTTGGCTTTAGAATTTGGTAGGGTAACTCTTTCCTTCCCCCATGACAAGACCAAGAAAAGCTGTTGAAGTCTATTCCTAAATTGAGGTTTGATTAATTTGCTTTCTTTGGACATTTCAAAATAAACCAGAAAGTGGGATGAGCTAGAATGGAAGTTTAAAGTAGCAGGTAGTTTCAAAATCTCAGGGCAACAAGTTCAACTCATCACTCTTTCAAACAAGCATGTGTGAAATTTTCAGAAATAGTGTTGGGGGGTGCCTGGGTCATGCAGTCGATTGAGCTTCTGACTCCTGCTTTTGGCTCAGGTGATAATCCCAGGGTCGTGGTATCAAACCCTGAGTGGAGCTCCATGCTGAGTGCAGAGTCTGCTTGGGATTCTCTCTCTCTTTCTGCCCCTCCCATGATTGTGTGCCTTCTCTCTCTCTCTCTCTCTCTCTCTCTCTCTCTCTCTCTCTCTCCCCCTCTCTCTCTCCCTCTGCTCCTGTCCCCAAATCGTGCACTCTCTCTCTCTCTCAAATAAAAATTAAAAAGCAACAAAATAAAAAAATAGTGTTGGGGAAATTGCCTAATCATTTCAGAAAATAACTTAGAATTCTATGTCACAATCTATATCAAATTATACTTCTTATGTATTTAAAATGTAAATACAAGAAGGAAATGATTAGGACTAAGGATGGCCTTCTTAAAATATAAAGTATATGGAAACAAAATTTATCATAACAACATATGTTCCTTAAGGAAAATACAAATGTAAAGAAAAAATGTGTTATTAAAAATGTGTAATTCCACAATACAAAGATAATGGACTATTGACATTGTGGAGTATATCTTTCCTTGCTTCCAGTTTCTTTTCTCTCTCTGTCTCTCTGTGTCTCTGTCTCTTTCTTTTTATCATAATATGTTGAATCTGCTTTTGTTCTCAGCAATATCCCACCAGCACCTTTGAGAAACTCAGCGCTTTCCTTTTAATATTTGCATAATAATCAATTGCATATCTGTAAAATTTTGCTTGAGTTGATAGGTAATTAGGTTCTATTTTTCACAATTAAAACCCACACAGTAAAGAATATCCTTATCACTAGGTTAAATGTTTAGAAGTAAAATTGCTGCCTCAAAGGAAACATTTAAAAGACTTTTTGTTTTTCTTTTTGTACTAAGTTGACCTTCAAAGTATGTACAGAGTTTACACACTTAGTAATGATGTATGAAAGTTACTATTTCTTCATTATTACCTGCAATTAATACCAATATTTCTTTCCATCTTTGTTAATATTATATGCAAAAATTAAAACCTTATATTAATTTTATTTTCTTTAATTTCTAATGATGTTGAATATTTTTTAATGTTTATTTATTTTTGAGAGAGAGATAGAGAGAGTGTGAGCAGGAGAGGCAGAGAGAGAGGGAGACACAGAATCTGAAGCAGGCTCCAGGCTCTGAGTTGTCAGCACAGAGCCCAATGTGGGGCTCGAACCCATGAACCATGAGATGATGACCTGAGTCGAAGTCACATGCTCAACCTACTAAGCCATGCAGGCACCCCATTCTTGCCTATTTTTATTCAAAAAACCTATATAATTATTTTTTTAATTTCTAAATCCATCCTATTGAAATTTTGATTTGTATTATATTAAAGGCATACATTAATTTGTATGGAATTGTCAACTTTTATATATCAAGTCTATGAATATGCTATATTTCACTTAATTAAAATATTATTTTATATTCTTATATGCAGTTTTGATGTAAAAATAAGATGTGTGTCCTAATACTCAAAAATACACCAAAATGTTAATTCTAGGTATTTCTATTTGGGGGGATTATGAGGTATTATTTATTCCATGAAATTTTTAAAATAGTTTTATTGATATGCCATATAATTCACCCATTTGAAAAGCCATTCAGTTATTTTTTAATATGTTCACAGGATTGCACACCCATCATCAGTATCTAATTTATAACATTTCTATAACCCATAAGAGAAACTTCACACCCAGTAGCTTTCACTCCCTATTTATCCTCAACTTCCATAGTCTTAGGCAATCATTAATCTACTTTCTGTGACTATAGATTTGATTATTCTGAACACTTTAAATAAATGGAATTGTATAAAATGTGGTCTTTCATGACTGGCTTCTTTTACTTAGCATGTCTTCAAGGTTCATCCATATTATAAGATGAATCAGCACTTCATTACTTTTCATGGCTGAATAGTAATCCATTATATGGCTATACCACCTATTGTTTATCCATTCATCAGTTGATAGACATTTGAGTTCTTTTGGCTTTATGGATATTATTAATAATGCTGCAGTGAACATTAGCTAGTTTTTGTGTAAATATTTGTTTTTAATTCTCTTGGGTATATACTTAGGAGTGACATTGTTAGGTCATATGGTAGCTCTATGTTTGACTTTTTGAGGAAGTGCCAGACTGTTTTTCAAAGTGACTGCACCATTTTACATTATCACCAACAGTATATATGGGTTCTGATTTTTCCACATCCTTGTTAACGCTTGTAATCATATGTCATTTTTATTATAGCCATCCTAGTGGGTGTGAAGTAGCATGCCATTATGATATCTCTCTTAATACTCTATAATGTTCACATACTTCTTTTTAATGGCAAACCCCCTATATTTATAAAAGCAAAATATTATTACATGAGTACTCTGGAAACTGGAAATAAATGTTGACCTCTGTTTACACAGTGTCCTGAGTCACTTCTGTGCAGGCAGACATTGAGCAATCATAAAATGGACATGTTTATAGCCACAGATATGCAATTGTATGTGAGGAAAAATAATATCACAAATTCTAATGATATTTTTTGACTTTTAAAAAGGAAGTTGGCTGTTCTTAAAATAACTTTTCAGTATCTCTATTAGCATGTCACATTTTTATGAAAAATTTAAAGTGCATTTTCAGAGATTTAGGGTTATCATCAGTAATCTCATTTTTAAACTATTTTTTGCTTCCATCTTATTTTCATTCCTTTCTTTAATTCATTTTATGCTCAGACCCAATATCTACTATGTGAATACCACAACTATATCACATCAAACATCTTTACGACAATTATTTTTGCCTTGCTTGCATTACCCCTAATTTGTAGAAAGGAGACAAAGTAAGGGGATTTATGACGCAGATTACCCAAATATAGTAAATCCAAATATGTACTTGAATTGCTATCTAATTCAGTATGTTGTAATGAAATAGCTGAAGTAGTCAATGCAAATATCCTTCCTTCATCTCTTTCTTTCTTTCTCTTTTCTTTCTTTTCTTCTTTCTTTCTTTCTTTCTCTTTCTTTTTCTTTCTTCCTTTCTTTTCTTTCTTTCTCTTCTTTCTTTCTTTCTTTCTTTCTTTCTTTCTTTCTTTCTTTCATCATTTGTAATAACTGGGGAATATTGACATTAGTGTAACTTCACATTATAAATCAATATAAATGGTATCAATCAACATTTTGTTAGTTATGGTATACTCTGTCTATACATTCATCTTAACTTTTTGAAATACAAATGAGAACAAAGGAGGAGGCATTTTCAAAGTTACTGTAGGTCTGTTTTATCTAGTGGTGGCAGCAATTTCCAAATCATCTTCAGGGAAAATAGTTTCTTCTGTTTCAGAAATATCCAAATAGGCTCCTTAATTATCAAATATAAAGTAGGCACACTTCCAAATGCCTTTAGAGAGACTGTAAACTTTGGTAATCTGAATGTGATATTGAATAGTTCAGTTTGGTCATTTAAATTGCTGTGAATGCTTCAGACTATGGAGGATTTTGTAGTTTGCTTTTTGAAAGAGAGATAAAAGTGGGGAAAATAATTTCTTGGGTGCACACAAATGTCAAGGTGCATTGAAAGTTTGTATTTATGGAGAGAATGGTGCTTTGAGAGTACTGGGAGACAAAACTCTGACATGGACACTGTAGTGGCAATGGAGAATCCTTTTGAGAAGGCTTTAAGGTAGGAAAACATTGGCTGAAGGGAATCAGAATAGGAAAGGAAACATAGTGCAGGCCCTCCTAATCAATAGACTATAATGTGAGGCACTCCCCTAAGGACATGAAGGATAATTGAGTAATACTGTGGAGGTGAAGGGATTCAGATGAGTCCCAACAAGCAAATGCTTTAGAGCAGTGCTATCCAATAGAAATTTCAGTGATAAAGAAATGTCTGATACAGTCTAATAATCACTAGACATAGGTGGCTATTGAACACTTGAAAAGTGTCTGGTGTGATTGAGGAACCAATTTTTAAAATTAACTTAATTCTAATTATTTAAATTTAAATAGCTTTGTGTAGCTAATTGCTACTTATTGGACAGAGCAGTTCTGGAATATTAAAAATAAATGTAACACCATATATTTAAAAGTAGTAGAAACATGAACGTTTCAATTGCATGTTTAAGATTGAGTCATAAATTGGATTGAAAATACATCTTTATATTATAGGAATTGGTAAAAAAAAATTTACAGTGTGTCATTCTCTACTGTCTATGGAATGAAATTCAAAATCTTTAGCTGAATATACAAGGTTTTCCAAAACTCAGTCCCAGGTCACTGCTCTAACCTTAAGTCCAACAATCTTCTAATACATACACCCTATTGATGAATAAAAAAACAGGTTTAGAAACATTATCTCCAGTTTTCTCTAGTGATAGGTATTCAAATCTAGACGGTGTGACTCCAGAGTTCTTATTCCTATTACTCTACCAGTTTCTTTATCTTCAAAGAGATATAATAATGGTACCTACTTCATAAGGTTGCTTGAGGATTAAGTGAGGTATTTATATAAAGAGCTTGACTTTCACCTGGTACAGAATAGTGCTCAATGAAAATTAGCAATTGTGTGGCACCTGGGTGGCTCCATCAATGAAGCATCCAACTCTTGGTTTTGGCTCAGGTCATGATCTCATGGTTTGTGAGATTAAGCCCTATGTTGGGCTTGGCGCTGACAGTACAGAGCCTACTTGGGATTCTCTCTCTTCATCTCTCTCTCTCCACCCCTCTTGTGCTCATGCTCTCTCTCTTTCTCTTTCTTAAAATAAATAAGCTTTTAAAAAAAGGAAAATTAGCTATCATTGTTGATGGTACATTGGCATTGTGGCTTGTAATACTTATTACTTTTAATATTATAATTAAGAATAGAACCAAGGAAACAATTTTTCTTTTTTAAGACCAATAAAGTATTTTTGTTTTTGACCTATATTATCTTGACTAGTATTATAACATTTACAGAGATCTCTAATAAAAATTACTTCATGAATTAGCTTTATACCACTCTAGAAAAGTTCTGCCACCCCAAAGCCACCTGGATTACAAAGAATAAAGTGGCTTAGCAAAGTGCTCTGGCATTGAAATTATGTAATTTCAAAAAATACACTTGTACATAAACCAAAAATAGAATAAATGAAGAAAAGTCAGTAACTAAAAGACATAATGAACTATAAACAAAAGGAATTTTCTTTTTTTTTTAAATTTTTTTAACGTTTATTTATTTTTGAGACAGAGAGAGACAGAGCATGAACAGGGGAGGAGCAGAGAGAGAGGGAAGCACAGAATCTGAAGCAGGCTCCAGGCTCTGGGCTGTCAGCACAGAGCCCGATGCGGGGCTCGAACTCATGGAGTGTGAGATCATGACCTGAGCTGAAGTCGGACGCTCAACTGACTGAGCCACCCAGGCGCCCCCAAAAAGGAATTTTCAAACAGGATCATTCTTCATGCCTTTTTATCATAGAAAAGACAAAATGTAGAAAGGCAGCAAATGGATTTGCAAGAAGCCAGACAAGGTGATTCAGCTTGTATCTATCAGAGATACAATAGCCTAACTATGCCCTTGAGTATGCATAGTAAAGTTATTATTTGCTTTTAGAAAGTATGTGACTCTAACCATAAGAAACTAAAACATAAATATAGGCTTTACTATGAAATATAATTTAAGAATGCTGTCATCAGTTTGGGTATACACCACAAAAATTTCTCCTACATAAAAGAATGGATTTAAGAAAAACATAGTTTTCATTGAGAGGTTTTTGCTCATGGTAAGTATTCAGAAGGGGAAAATATTTATAAAAGGTGAAAATATAAAAAGAGATTATGAACACCGATAGTTTCTAATATCCATTAATTATTTTGAATGTTCCATATATGTCTCAGAAAATTGAGGCAATGCTTATGAGATTGCTATATAAATATCAATTGTTTTAACAGTGTAATATTAAATCTAAAAACAAGATGTCCAGTAGATAAAATTTATAAAATAAATAAATAAATCTATAAAATAAATAAATAAATAAATAAATAGAATCTAAAAACAAGATGCCTTGCATGCATGTTGTGATTTATTTCCTCTAAGGCTTTTTACTTCTTTACCAATTGGTATAAGGAATTTTATTTCTCCCAGATTGCAGGAAAAAATAAACATATTGCTAAGATTTTCAGAGCTAGAAATAGAGCACAAAGAACTCGTTTTAATCAAAGTTAAACAATTTGATGAAATTCCTTATGTTAATGTTAGTTTTATATTTTTTCTAGGTATTATAAAATACTATTCTGTTTTGTGGATTTGACTGCAGTAGATTTGTAAGTAGATAGTATCAGAGAAGCTACTTGATGCTCACTTTATTTTGTTAACTTTTATTACTAAGGGGTTGGATTAAGTCAAGAGAATATTTCATGTAATATTGTCTGTCTTGAACTTTTGTTTATAATTTTTTAGAATAAAAAAACTGCTTAAAGTTTGCATAATAGTACAGAATTCTAAAGCAAAAGGAATGAAAATAATTCTTTGAGAGAATTTTGATTTCTATATATTATTTAAAAACCTGAAGGGGTGCCTGGGTGGCTCAGTTAGTTGAGTGTCCAACTTTGGCTCAGGTCATGATCTCAAGGTCTGTGAGTTTGAGCCCTGCATTGGGCTCTGTGCTGACAGCTCGGAGCCTGGAGCCTGCTTCAGATTCTGTGTCCCCTGTCTCTCTGTGGCCCTCCCCTGCTGGTGCTCTGTCTCACAAGAATAAATAAATGTTTAAAAAAATTTTTAATTAAAAATAAAAGCCTGAAGCTATAACTTTTTCTTTATGACCTTATTTCCTTTTTTGCAAAATCTCTTCCCAAGTCTTCCAGAAGTCCTAAGACAAATCAAAAGTTAACCTAAAGTGAGTCAGTGGGTTTTGACTACTGTAACTGTAAATATAAGAAATTTGTTACAGTGATGCATTTAAATCAGGTCAAAAAGTAACATGGTTGAATGTGTTTATTTTTCTTTGCAGTTGTGTTATGTTGAATGTTTTTTCTTTAAGCTCTCTGCTTCTATCACATTATATCAGTTGAGAGGATTCAGGATTTTCAATACTGAAGGTCAGACACTATTAAGCACTAAAAGTCTTTAACTTAACAGGGAAACGAGAAAATATTCAAGTTTAGTTCAGACATTTGTGACCTCAATTTAGACCCTTATTTTTATGTTAAATCCAAATGTGTTGAATCTAAAATCAAAACAATATACTTTGTCCTACTCTGGATTAAAATAGGTTGTGCTGGACCTGAGTTGCAATAGATTTTAATACATGTGTCATATCAGCCTACCTTCTCCTAATAAGTTAGTAAACTTCTATTTTTCTTTATCAGTACATCCAATAAACATTACTATTATAGGAAATATACTCCTAATACAAGGCAACCAGCTTTATGTGCTCATCATAAAAAATGTGTAATATGAGCATGCTGTGTACACAATCATTCCTTCCATGCCAGAGGGGAAAAGGGAGGAAAGATGAAAATTTGGTGCACAGAAGTCTTTGTAGTATAAAAGGGCTCAAAGTAATTAGATATTATAATTCAGGGCACAATAGTAGCCCAACTGTTTAAAATTTTGTGTTATACTATATTAAATTTTTAGTTATCTACTATTGGTTTGGATATTGTCTAAGATTCATAGTTGACATTCACAAGGAAACATCCAAGCATACAAATTAAAAAAAAATTAAAAAGTGCAACAGTACAAGTTGATTTCCCAAGGATGCAGAGAGAATAATTTTCTACCAATGAAGTATACCTTTATGCACTCTATTGAAAATTAGGCATAGTGTTACACATTCATGATACATCGTGTAGCTCCTCAAGTACAAAGAGTGGGTTAGAACTAAAGTGTAAATCATGTGCTTGTTTTTGGATTGCTTTATCTAATTCTTTATACATATATTAGTCCCATTGTAAAATAGAGATGTGATTTTCCTTTCAGAAGTCTAAATCTTCACATTATGCAAATACACATCTGTTCAAAAAACAAAGCTAAAGAAACAATCCACAGTTACTACAAAACAACAAAGATTTCAAGGATATTTGAATATAATTTTGTTTTTGCTTTGTTTCAGCTGCATCAAGGTCTAATGGTGATGTATTTTACTACTGTTCTCCAAACAATAAAAAATTTCCTTTAGAGTGTATTGACCATAATATAAACAACATACTTAAAGATAGTTATTTTAAACAAACTAATCTCAAAGGCAAACTAATTAAATGTATTTTGCATGTTAGAAACCTATAAAAAGGGGAAAGCTAATATAAGAAACAGAGTTTGAGCACACACCTAGTCACTAAATGATTTTATCAGTTCATACTGACATCAACAATGGATTCAATTATATATGCTGTTCATTAATAAGATTATTAAAATGAAGCCTCTGGAATATTTCCCTTCAAGCTTGTTTTGCTTTGGCAAATGTTTAAATCCTTGTCTCCACCCTCTCCCTGTGTTACTAGAAATGTTGATTTTTAATTTGAATTTTCCATTCTCTTCATTTGATTAATTTAATTTAGTGACAGGCAACTTAATTAAACAACATGTATTTTTTAAGGCATTATTTTTATTTTTATTTTTAACAAAGACAAGGTGAATCCAAACAAGGAAAAGGAAGATACATAGAGATTGAAACGTATCTGGAAAATGAGTAAGAAGAGAGTTTTAGAGTGAGTGATCATATTCCCTTTGGTGATACTGTTTAATGAAGAAATATTTTTTATAATTTTTATATAATTTTTTATAATTGTTATAAAATTTTTATAATTTTTTAATAATTTCTTTATTAAAGAAATTAATTTTATTTCTGAGATCAGTTAAGAAAGCAGTTATATGGATATACTCAATTGTGTTCTCTATCATTCATTCAATAAGTATTTATCAAATATTGCACTATGCTAATCCTTAATTTCAAATTTTAGCACAATTATTCAATATGGTGTGAAATACTATTGGTGTAAAAATATTTGCAGATAAAGCTACTTTAAAAGCTGGATTTCCAGAAAATATGCGTGAAATTACTATGCTTTTTGATTTTTCAAAAAGGTCAGAAACCTTAATACAGGCAGACCATTTGCACCAGATGCCCAAGGAAACATTTTTAATTGCTAAATTCTACTAAATATTCAAGATCCAACTTTAAGAAGAGACAATACTGAAAAATCAAGGTTGTAAAATATTAAGAATTGATTATGCACATTATGGAAAGGTGTTTTAACTCCACAAAATAATATAGTGTAGGATTCACATACACTATTTACTGAATATACGTATTGTACTTATTCTTCCTCTCAGAATTAAAACTTCTACATTAAGCAAGATACACCAACATCTAAACTTAGAGTTAGGTAAACCCAGACTAACTTTCTACACTATGCAACAAATACCATTAAATATTCCTTACAGTGTTATTTAACTTTAACACTTTTAGTAAAAGAGAGCATTTTCTGTTTTAGTTCGGTTTCAGTTTGTTTCAATTCTTCATTCTAGAGAGCATCACATTATGGGTGTTATATAGTTTAGTAGCTTTAAGTAAAACAAGAAGATTAGGTCCTTGTGAGAAATACTAAAATATTTTTACAAAATTTTTGCTAAAAGTATTTCTATGGACAGCAACAGCCTCTTTCATCTGGAAAGACAGCATTTCTATTTTACATACAGGCACACACGCAGGCACACAGGTGCACACGCATACACCCCAAGAAACAAATGTTTGAATAGAGACACAGAGATTTAGTAAGATTATTAAATTTCACACACTCATGAGTTAGGACTTACTATATATACAGCTCTGATACTTATAAGCCATGCATATATCTATGACATTAAATCAGTCTTCTCCGAAGACAGTAATTCATCAACAAAAAGTGACAGTAGCCAAGAGTGTCCAATTTTCTTATCCCCCATTGGAGCCACTAGGGGGCATGTCGTTCCATTAATCAAATGATCAACATTTGACTTGACATTGGAAGCCAAGTAAATAAAATTTTAATTTCAGTGGGTTAAGAATTTCTATGCTGTAACTAATTTAGGAGTTTAGTCTAATTTATTTCGAATGCTTCCTAGAAAAAAAATGTTAGGTCAGGCAAATTTGTATGCACAGAAAAAAATTATGGGAGATGAAAAAATAATTTTTATTTTAACAGGTTTCTCAGTAGTAGTTCCTCAGAAGAGACACACATTTTTTCTAATATGGAAGGGTTTACATAGTATAATATTCCATGCATTTTCTTTATTGTATCTTGACAAAATGTGTATATATTTTATAAGTACAACAGACTATTTGACTTTCCTCTAGAGGGTTTGACTTTGGAATAATAATGGTGAATATAAGCCATTTAACATTATTTTGGGACTTATATTTAGAAATGGAATTAGCAAGGTGAAAGTTGGTACACATTAAAAATACAGCAATAACAACCAGCAAAGAAAGAACATTGAATCAAAATTACACTATCCACTTGTTTGATTTTTTCATTATCATTTTCTAATAATTTATAATGAGTGCATTTTCCTGATGATTTTTATAGCCAAACAATTTTAATCATCTGGTTTCTTTCCTCATGCTATTCGTGTAGATATTTAAAAGACAGTATCAATTCTTTGTACTCTAGATGCCTACAGATCTTTGGATCAAAGCTGAAGAGTCCTCAGGAAAAAATGGGCCGGGAATATGAGGATGAAAAATGGTGAAATAAGAGAAATAGTAGTCAAAAATGCAGCAGTTGTATTTTATTTTAATCAATATGTGTATGAAATTGTACTTCCAATTTGAGATTATTTTATCTGTCAGTTTGCTATCAACTGTTTCTATGTGATTTAGGATTCAATCACCTTTGTACCAATGACTTAGAAAATCTTGGGAGTTAGGGATGCAATCTATTGTGGTTGGACTAGGAAGGGAAGAACTAATGTTTATTTAGCATCAAAAGTGTTTCAAGCATTTTACAAATATCTCATTTAACTTTCACAACTCCCAGAAGTCAGGAATAACGCTATCCCTAATTTACAGGTGAGGAAACTGCAATCTGGGCCTAGGAGAAATTTAGCCTCTTGTGTAGCTCACAAAGGCAACAAGTGAAAGATCTGGTATCTCTTTTCATTTAGTTCAAAATATTAAAAAAATTTTTTTTAACATTCATTCATTTTTGAGAGACAGAGGGAGACAGAGTACGAGTGGGGAAGGGGCAGAGAGAGACACACACACAGAATCCAAAGCAGGCTCCAGGCCCTGAGCTGTCAGCACAGAGCCCAACCCAGGGCTCAAACCTACGAACTATGATACCATGACCTGAGCTGAAGTCCGACACTCAACTGAGTGAGCCACACAGGCGCCCCTCGTTGAAAATATTTTAAAATTTATCTTGAAATTTCTTCTTTAACCCATATATTATTTAGAAGTGTGCTTAATTGCCAATTATTTTGGGATTTTTCAACTACCTTTCAGTTACTGATTTCTGGTTTAATTCCATGGTAGTCTGAGAGCAGACATTGTTTACGTTCTATACCTTTAAATTTGTTAAGGTGTGTTTCTGATGTTAAGTTTACACATATTAAGGATCGTTACATCTTTGTTGAGAATTGACCCTTTAATCATATGTAATGCCCCTCTCTGTCTTTGATAACTTTCCTTGCTCTGAAATGTGCTTTATCTAAAATTAATATTTCTACTCCAACTTCCTTTGGTTAGTGTTAACATTTTATATCTTTCTCTATCCATTTACTTTTCTATGTACCTTTATACTTAAAGTGCTTTTCTTTGTCCTCCTGTTTTTTAAAATTTTTTTAATGCTTGTTTATTATTTTGAGAAAGAGAGACACAGAGACAGAATGCAAATGGGGGAGGGGCAGAGAGCAAGCGAGGTACAGAATCCAAAACAGGCTCCAGGCTCTGGGCTGTCATCATAGAGCCTTATGTGGGGCTCGAACCCACGAGTGGTGAGCTCATGACCTGAGTTGGACGCTTAACCAACTGAACCACCCAGGCGCCCCTCCTGTTTTTTTATATCGAATTTCACTACATTCTGATAAGGACTCCAAGGATTTCCAATTTTGTATTTGTTGAAACACGTTTTTGTTTTTGTTTTTGTTTTTTTTCCTAACATTTGTTTGTCATTTAGAATTGTCCTTGGGGCACCTGGGTGGCTCAGTCAGTTAAGTGTCCAACTTCAGCTCAGGTCATGATCTCACGGTTCGTGGGTTCAAGCCCCACGTCAGGCTCTGTGCTGACAGCTCAGAGCCTGGAGCCTGTTTCAGATTCTGCGTCTCCCTCTCTCTCTGACCCTCACCCGTTCATGCTCTGTTTCTCTCTCTCTCAAAAATAAATAAACGTTAAAAAAAATTTAGAATTGTCCACATACCCTTCAGGAGAATGTATACTATGCTGTTGTGGGGTGGAGGGTTCTATTTATGACAGTTTGTTCTACTTGGTTTATGGTGTCATTCAATTCCTCTACTTCCTTACTGATTTTCTGTCAAGATTTTCTAAGTCTGTTATTGAAAATGGGTTTATAAAATGTCCAGCTATTATTGCAGAACTATTTCTTTAGTTCTATCAATGTTTGCCTTATATATTTTGAAACTGTTGTTTGATGTATATGTGTTATAGTCATTAAACCTTCTCAATGAATTGACATTTTTATCAATATGCTATATCACTCTTTTTCTCTTAAGATAACTTTTTTACTTAGGCCATTTTTTTTTTATCATAGCCACTTAAGCTCTTGTGGTTACTCTTTGCATGGAACATCTTTTTCCATCATTTCACTTTCAAGCTATTTGTATCTTTGGATTCAGAGTGTTTCTCTTATAGACAGCATATAGTTAGATTCTATTTTTAATCCATCCTTTCTTTCACGTACAGTTTTAATATGTTTTCTTATATGTTTATATATTATATATAATTTAATATATTTTCTTATGCATACTATGAGGATTACATTTAATATCCCAAATTTGTGAAAGGTATAACACTCTAGTTTTAATTGATATGGATTTAGCGTCAATAGCATTAAGACTCTGCTCCTTTACAGCTTTATTCCTTCTTCTTACCATTGTTATTGCATCAGTTTCATGTTTATTTATTATGTGGCCATTAACATGATTCATACTTAGTTTTATATATATGTACTTTAACTCATATAGGAAATAAAAATAGGAGGTATGAACTAAAAATACAATATTATAGGCTCTTATATTTACCTGTGTAGTGAACTTTACCATTGTTCTTCACTTCTTCATATTCTTTTGAGGTACTGTCTAGTGTTTTTTATTTCAGCCTGATAGATTCCATTAGTATTTCTTGTAAGGTGGGTTTACTAGTAATAAACTCCCTCAGAATTTCTCCATCTGAGGATGTATTAATGTTTTTATTTTTGGAAGATTTTTTTTTGCCAGATACAGTATTCTTAATTGACCGGTTTGTTTCTTTTAACACTTTAAAAATGTCATCCCATTGCCTTCTGTCCTCCATGAATTCTGTTGAAATATTTTATGTTAATTTTATTCAGGATCTCGTATATATGACAAGTCACTGGATAATTTTAATTCACATCTTTTTTTACACTTCACTCATTTATTACAAAATATTTAGAGGAACCTTAAGATGTTACTGGCTTCTCCATAAGCATATGAGAAGAAAATAGCTGACAAACTCTTTTTTTCAAGACCCATACCGTATTAATGTTTTAAACTGCAATTGCAAAAAGAGATACCAATTGCTCCCAGATTCTAGATGCTGAAAGATTTACACAATATCAACCATTGATACTTTAAACATAGAACCATCTAATTTACAACATGGTAAGAATTTTACAGCAGCATTTAATTCAAATATCTATATTCAGATATCACTACTATTAGATGTTGCAAATTGGCAAGGCAAATTCTATTTATTGCCTAAAATGAAGTTTCATTTAAATAAGAAAATATTGGCAACAAAAGTGTGTGTTAATTAACTGTGTATCCAAATATGCAATACCACATAATATATGAGACATGTACTTTTCTCAAAAAATGGACAAAATTACATGTGTTTACCGCTTTACATTTCTGGCAGAGCTGAAAAATGGTCATCTATTAGCTAGATCACAGTGCTTGATAGTTTCCTACTATCAACTGCTTCCCAATGATTTTTTTCATTGAATTATTTATATTACATTTAACTTATCTTTTGAGGGACATGTAATGTCTTTTTGTGGTAAGGGTATTCTATAAAACCTGCTTCTACAAGCAAAATCTTGTGTTTGAAATTTATAAAATTCCAAGTAAGATTTTATATTTAACATATAGTGTAATAATAATTTCAGGAAAAAACGTTGGGGTTTCATCACTTACATATAACACACAGTGCTCATCCCAACAAGTATCCTCCTTAATGTCCATCCCCATGTTGTCCATCCCTACACCCTACACCCCAGCAGCAACCCTCAGTTTGTTCTCTGTATTTAAGAGTCTCTTATGGTTTGCGTCCCTATCTATTTTTATATTATTTTTGCTTCCCTTCTTCTATGTTCAACTGTTGTGTATCTTAAACTTCACATATGAGTGAAATCACATGATACTTGTCTTTCTCTGACTGACTTATTTCGCTTAGCATAATACACTCTAGTTCCACCCACGTTGCTGCAAATAGCAAGATTTCATTTTTTTTTTTTGATCACTGAGTAATATTTCATTGTGTATACATACCACTTCTTCTTTATCCATTCACCAGTGGGTGGACATTTGGCACTTTCCATACTTTGGCTATTGTCAATAGCGGTGCTATAAACATTGAGGAGCAATTGGGGTGCATCGGGGAGCATTGGGGGAGCATTGGGGTGCACCTTCTAATTAGCATTCCTGTATCCTTTGCATCAATACCTAATAGTGCAATTGCTGGTTCGGAGGGTAATCCTATCTTAAAGTTTTTGAGGAACCCCCATATTGTTTTCCAGACTGGCTGCCCCATTTACATTCCCACCAGCAGTGCAAAAGGGTTCCTCTTTCTCTGCATCCTCGCCAACATCAGTTGTTGCCTGAGTTGTTCATCTTAGCCATTCTGACAGGTGTGAGGTGATATCTCATTATGCTTTTGATGTGTACTTCCCTGGTGATGAGTGATGTTGAGCATTTTTTCATGTGTCTGTTAGCCATCTGGATGTCTTCTTTGGAAAAGTGTCTATGCATGTCTTTTGCCCATTTCTTCACTGGATTATTTGTTTTTTGGGTGTTGAGTTTGATAAGTTCTTTATAGACTTCGAATACTAACCTTTTATCTGCTTTGTCATTTGCAAATATCGTCTCCCATTCCACCACTTGCCTTTTAGTTTTTCTGATGGTTTCCTTCTCTGTGCAGAAGCTTTTTATCTTGATGAAGTCCCAATAGTTCATTTTTGCTTTTGTTTCCATTGCCTCAAGAGACATGTCAGTCAAGTAACAAGTTACTGTGGCTGAGGTCAAAGAGGTTGTTGACTGTTTTCTCCTCTAGGATTTTGATGGCTTCCTGTCTTAGGTTTAGGTCTTTCATCCATTTTGAGTTTATTTTTGTGTATGGCGTAAGAAAGTGGTCCAGGTTCATTCTTCTGCATATTGCTGTCCAGTTTTCGCAGCACTCTTTGCTGAAGAGACTGTCTTTTTTCCCTTGGATATCCTTTCCTGCTTTGTCAAAGATTAGTTGGCCATACGTTTGTGTGTTCATTTCTGGGTTCTCTCTTCTGTTCCGTTGATCTATGTGTCTGTTTTCGCGCTACTACCATTCAGTCTTGATGATTACAGCTTTGTAAAAAAACATCTTGAAGTGCAGAATTGTGATGCCTCCAGCTTTGGTTTTCTTTTTCAGGATCGTTGTAGCTATTCGGAGTCTTTTCTGGTTCCATACAAATTTTAGGATTGTTTGTTCTAGCTCCGTGAAGAATGCTGGTGTTATTTTCATAGGGCTTGGATTCAGTATTAGATTGCTTTGGGTATTATCGACGTTTTAACAATATTTGTTCTTCCAATCCATGAGCATGGAATGTGTTTCCATTTTTTTGTGTCTTCTTCAATTTCTTTTCTAAGCTTTCTGTAGTTTTGAGTGTATAGATTTTTGACCCCTTTGGCCAGGTTCCTCCCTAGGTATTCTATGGCTTTTGGTGCAATTGTAAATGGGATTGATTCCTTGATTTCTCCTTCTACTGCTTCATTATTGGTGTCTAGATACGCAACCGATTTCTGAACATGGATTTTATATCCTGAGACATTGCGGAATTCACCTATCAGTTCTAGCAGCTTTTCGGTGTGGTCTTTTGGGTTTTCCACATAGCGTATCATGTCTTCTGCAAAGAGTGCAAGTTTGACTTCCTCATTGCCGATTTGGATGCCCTTATTTCTTTTATGTTGTCTGATTGCTGGGGCTAGGACTTCCAACACTGTGTTGAATAAACAGTGATGAGAGTGGACATCCTTGTCACGTTCCTGACCTTAGGGGAGAAGCTCTCAGTTTTTCCCCATTGAGGATGATATTAGATGTGGGTCTTTCATATTTGGCATTTATGATCTTGAGGCATAATCCTTCTATCCCTAGATTCTTGAGGGGTTTTCTCAAGAAAGCATGCTGTATTGACACTTTTTCTGCCTCTATAGAGATGATCGTGTGGTTCTTATCCTTTCTTTTATTAATGTGATGTATCACATTGATTTGTGGACAGTGAATCAGCCCTGCATCCAAGGAATAAATCCCACCTGATCATGGTGAACAATTCTTTTAATGTATTGTTGGATCCGGTATGCTAGTATCTTCTTGAGAATTTTTGCATCCATGTTCATCAGGGAAATTGGTCTGGACTTCTCCTTTTTAGTGGGGTCTTTGTCTGGTTTTGGAATCAAGTTAATGCTGGCCTTGTAGAATGAGTTTGGAAGTTTCCTTCCATTTCTATCTTTTGGAGAAGCTATAAAAGAATGGGTGTCAACCCTCCATTAAATGTTTGCTAGAATTCCCCTGGAAAGCCATCCAGCCCTGGACTCTTGTTTGTTGGGAGACTTTTAATTAATGATTCAATTTCTTTACTGGTTATGTGTCTGTTCAAATTTTGTATTTCTTGCTGTTTCAGTTTTGGTCGTTTATATGTTTCTAGGAATTTGGTCGTTTCTCCAGATTGTGCAATTTGTTGGCATACAATTGCTCATAATATTCTCTTATTATTATTTGTATTTCTGTGGTGTTGGTTGTGATCTCTCCTCTGTCATTCATGATTTTATTCATTTGGGTCCTTTCCTTTTTCTTTTTGATCAATCTGGCTAAGGGTTTATCAATTTTGTTAATTCTTTCAAAGAACCAGCTCCTGGTTTCATTGATCTGTTCTACTGTTGTTTGATTTTGATATCATTGATTTCTGTTCTAATCTTTCTCATTTCCCTTCTTCTGCTGGTTTGGGGATTTATTTGCTGTTGTTTTTCCAGCTCCTTTAGATATAGGGTTAGGTCGTGTATTTGGGACCTTTCTTATACTTCCCTCTTATGGTCGCCTTTGCCACATCCCAGAGGTTTTGGGCTGTCATGCTGTTATTTTCATTGGCTTCCATGTACTTTTTAACTTCTCTTTAGTTTCTTGGTTACCCCATTCATTCTTTAGTAGGATGTTCTTTAATCTCAAGTACTCATGGTCTTTCCAAATTTTTTCATGTGATTGATTTTAAGTTATCATAGTATTGTGGTCTGAAAATATGCAAGGTAGGATCTCGATCTTTTTGTACTTGTTGAGGGCAGATTTGTGACCCAGTATGTGATCTATTATGGAGAGTGTTCCATGTGTACTCGAGAAGAATGTGTATTCTGTTGCTTTAGGATGAAATGTTCTGAATATATCTGTTAAGTCCTTCTGGTCCAGTGTGTCCTTCAAAGCCATTGTTGCCTTGTTGATTTTCAGCTTATACGATATGTCCATTGCTGTAAGTGGGGGTTTGAAGTCCTCTACTTTTATGATGTTGTTATCAATGAGTTTCTTTATGTTTGTGATTAATTGATTTATATATTTGAGGGTTTGCATTGGGGGCATAAACATTTACAACTGTTAGATCTTCTTGGTGGATAGACCCCTTAATTGTGATATAATGCCCTTCTTCATCTCTTATTACAGTCTTTATTTTAAAAGCTATTGTGTCTGACATAAGTGTGGCTACCCCAGCTTTCTTTTTGCGACCATTAGCATGATAGATGGTTCTCCATCCCCTTACTTTCACTCTGTAGGTGTCTTTAGGTCTAAAATGAGTCTCTTGTAAGCAGCATAGAGATGGGTTTTGTTTTCTTCTCCATCCTGATACCCCATGTCTTTTGATTGGAGCATTTAGTCCACTGACATTTAGAGTGAGTACTGAAAGATATGAATTTAGTGCATTGTGTTGCCTGCAGAGTTGGTGTTTCTGATGATGTTCTCTGGTCCTTTCTAGTCTTTGTTGCTTTTGGTCTTTTTTGTTTTGTTTTGTCTTTTCTCCACTCAAAGGGTCCTTCTTAAAATTTCTTGCAGGGCTGGGGCATCTGAGTGGCTCAGTTGGTAAAGCGTCTGACTTGGGCTCAGGTCATGATTTCATGGTTCATGAATTCGAGCCTGGCATCAGGCTCTGTGCTGACAGCTCAGTGCCTGGAGCTTGCTTCGGATTCTGTATCTCCCTCTCTCTCTGCCCCTTCCCTGCTCATGCTCCCTCTCTCTCTCTCTCTCTCTCTCTCTGTCTCTTTCTCTCTCTCTCTCTCTCCGTCTCTCTCTCTCTCTCTCAAAAATAAAAAAACAATTTAAAAAAATTTCTTGTGTGGCCGGTTTAGTGGTCACAAACTCCTTTAGTTTTTGTTTGTCTGGGAAACTATCTCTCCTTCTGTTTTGAATAACAGCCTTGCTGGATAAAGAATTCTTCCCTGCATATTTTTCTCATTCAGCCCATTGAATATATTCTGCCACTTCTTTCTGGCCTACCAAGTTTCTGTGGATAGGTCAGCGGCGAACCTGATCTATCTTCCCTTAATAGGTTAAGGACTTTTTTCCCTTGCTGCTTTCATAATTCTTTCCTTGTCGGTGTATGTTGTGAATTTTCAAATTTGCTGCTTCTTCTGCTGCTCAAAACTCTGTTGAAGTACTAATAATTTTGTCATTTCTCTTATTGTACTTTTAACATACAGAATTTCTACTTTATTTTTTAATAATTTTATCTCTTCATTAATATGTTATATTTGTTAGAACATCATTCTTCTGGCTTCATTTCTTTGTCCATGGTCTCCTTTAACTTTTCGAAAATATTTGGTGAAATACACAGCTGATGTCAGGTAATTTAAATGTCTACTATCCACAAGGAATGTTTCTGTTAATATGTTATTTTCCTTTGGTTCATAATTTTTAAATATTTATTATTTATTTTTATTTTTATTTTTAGATAGCATGAGGAGGAAAGGGGGTGGGGGAGAGAGAGAGAGAAACTTAAGCAGACTCTACACCCAGCTTGGAGCCTGATGTGAGGCTTGATATCATGACTGTGAGATCATGACCTGAACTGAAATCAAGAGTTGTATGCTTAACTGACTGAGCTACCCAGGTGCCCCAATCCGTCCTTTTTTTTTTCTTTGCATGCCTCATAAATTTTGTTGAATACTGTTGTTTTGAATGTCATAATTTAGTAAGTTTGGTAGTCAGAATCTTTCCCTTTCTCAAGGTTTGTTGTTACTTGCTGTGGGTTGTAGATTTTGGCTTATTTAATTACTTTTTGAATTATATTTTAAATATATTTTAGTTGTCTTTGGTCTATGAAGCCTCAGTTCCTTTGGTTTGTGGATAGCTAGGGGCTTGACAAAAATTTCCTTAAAGCATAGTAATATAAAACAAAAATATTTTCCAGTTTTTACAAAATGCCTCTGTTTTGGGACACTTGCAAATTTAGCCACTCTATTTACAACTGTAACTTTACCCTCATTTTCAGCTTGTACTGAGCCTAGAACCCAGCCATGGGTGAAAGCCTGGGGTTATCTCAGGTTTTCTGACCATTCTTCCTCTCTTGGCATTCATTTCACTTGCTAGATTTTCTGTTATACAGGAGAACATTTCAAGACTTTATTCCTGAAAGTAATTCCCAAGTTCATCTACTAGTCTTTCATCATGTCAATTGTTTGCTCCTTATAATCCCTTGCCCCAGATGGCAGCAAATTGTTAATTTGCCTTTCAATGTGTTCAAAGAATGCTGTCTGCTTAGCCTCTTTTCTGCCCTGAAAGAGTTCTAAGTTAGGTGAAACAAAAGCAACTGTCTCGCATCAGTCTTTTAGGAAACCCCCAGACAAATTAAAACAAACAAACGCAATTCTTTGGTAGCAAGGATCTCTCTGTTCCCTTCAGAAGCAGGTATCCACAACTGGAATGCTGGCTCTCCTCTTCAAAAATGTTGCTGCATTGGTATTATCTGCTATCTTTCTGTCTATATCTATCTATATCATCTTTTTCTATATCTATATATCTATATATATCTATCTACATATCTATCTATATCTATCTATCATCTATCTATCTATCTATCTATATCTAGGCTGAACTATGGAATTATGTAAATATCGACAGTATCATTGGTAGCAAGCAGAAGTGACAATATTTAATATCTGAGTCTCTTACTCCTGAGACTATGTTCTTTCTATGTTATGTATTTTCTTATATGCCCATCTATTCTCCATATTTGGCCAAACTGGACTCAGTGTATGCTCTTTCACTCCTCCCCATGCACACTTGGTCTCTGATTGAAGTTCCATCCGCAAGAGCTCTGCCCACATAGCCCACTTGCAACTTTGTATTATCTTCCTATTTACCCTTTCCAGCAGGTTTAATTTCTCTTTTTCCCCTAGGCTGTCTTTTGGTCATTACTGAACTACTCTTCTAAATTATACTGAAAATGTTTTACTACTATATATTCTTGTCTATTAATTTCACTTGCTTCATGTACAGCTAATATGCAATAGCAGTTTTATTCTTTGATTATTTAGAAAAATACATTTTTCTCTTTTCTTTAGTAATACCTATTATCTGCCAGTTGGACCTTTATAATCTATCTTCTGTATCCATTACTTTCCCCCATTTTCCTTCCTTTATTTTTTGGTCTGTATTCTCATATTTGTTCGAAATTTTGTCCTTTGCACCACTGATTCAATTTTCTCCAACATCAAGTCTGTTATTTATTGCTTTCAAAGCATATTTCCTGCAGCATGCATAGATTGTTGGCACACAGCAGTGATTCAGCAAATTATAGTTTCTCTCTCAAGGTGAGAGACCAAGGAACTCAAAGGTACATTTTGGTGTGGTCAATTGGAATCATCCTTGATAAATAAACTCACATTTTAGATTTAAAGAAAGGCAAGGGCAGGGGGATATGTTAGGGGCTCAACCGCACTGCCTAAAAAATTCTGAGGCAAATCAGACTCCAGGGTGTGGCTCTTTGATGACCACTGAGCTACTAATAGCATCAACTATGGAGTAGGCCGGGGTAGAAACCTGAGTCACTCTAGGAGCTGGGAGAAATGACTATATAGGTCACAGAAAATAAATGAACCCAACCTCTCATAAAGAGAAGATTGTATCAATTTCTGCCAGGATTATAAATAAATTTCTAATTTTTTCAACCCAATGGAATACATAGACCTTTTTCATATCAATTTTACAGGTTTTACTAAGAGGAGATCCTTGGCATCTATATACATTCTATCATTTTTCCAGAAGAGTATATAGTCAATAAAATTAAAAAGTATTTAAGATACTTAACTCTACAGCTAGACTAAATACAACTTTTTATGATTTACAAAACACTACATAGTCTTCCCAGTGCCCCATTGTACTCATTGTAATTCTAAATTCTGTACTGTGCAAATAAAAGTTACAAGTAGTTCAACTTGAATGAGTACTGATTTTATGGTCACCAAAGAGACCCTGGGAATTAGCATTTGCCATTAGGATGCATTAGGATGCTTCTGTACTGAGCATTTGTCTCATTCTTATTATAAAATTAATTTTTTTCAATTTTTCAGTAACTGGAATTTTCTCTAATACTCTTTTATTTAAAATTCAGATTTTATATCATGAAAGTGACTGGCAAACATTTGAATAATGTTCATGAAATTTTAAATTAATTTTAAATGCTTATTTTGGTAGATAGAGAATACGAGTGGGGAGAGGAGCACAGGGAGAGGGAGAGAGAATCTTTTTTTAATTTTTTTAAATGTTTACTTATATTTGAGAGAGAGAGAGAGAGAGAGAGAGAGAGCAAGCACAAGTGGAGGAGGGGCAGAGAGAGAGGGAGACACAAAATCTGAAGCAGGCTCCAGACTCTGAGCTGTCAGCACAGAGCCTGACACCAGGTTTGATCTCACCAACCATGAGATCATGACCTGAGTCGAAGTTGGACGCTTAACAAACTGAGGCACCCAGGTGCCCCAGAGGGAGAGAGAATCTTAAGCAGGCTCCATGCTCAGCAGGGAACCTGATGTGGGGTTTTAACCCCAATCCTTGGGATCATGACCTGAGCCAAAATCAAGAGTCAAACACTCAAGCAACTGAGCCATCCAGCACCCCTACATGCTTTTTAAAAAAACATTCTAGTTTAATAAAGGGGAAGAGATTGTGAGCATATTTCATCTATAATCGTTATTAAAAAAATATTTCTCCAAAAAATTGTTAGAGCAAATCGTAGATTTTCTTAATTTGAAAAAATCTAAATTTTATGGCAATTTATTTTCCAGTAATTTCCATATCAAAAATTCAAAGTAATTTTTCTTAGAACCTTGGTGTAATACATGGCATAAGCATCCAGCTGCATAATACAAAACCTATGCAGAATTTTACCCAAACTCCAATTCTTACAGCAGATCATATGTTCCCCAAGTATCACCTGCTTTTAATTATGACTGAGAAGTCAAAAGTTAAAAGTACTATTGAGAGTATACTAAAATATAAGTTTAATGTGGAGCAAATAAAACAAAATTAGAAAATAAAGGCAGATTTTGATAATTTGATTTGGTGTAAGAGTAAAAAATATATTTCCTCTAACTAATAGCATTTTTGTTTTACATTTCCTCTTTCAGATGTGCATTTATTCACTGAGTTGTTATTTTGCTGTTACAGGGTATTTCTGTTTCACAGTGGCAGAAGTCCAGGATAACACATTAAGTGGAATTTGGTACACTGTAGTTCATGGAGAGATCACTCAGGAGGATTTAATGTATTTGGAATGCCAACTAATTAAACACCTGGAGATGAAGTGCACTTTCCCTGGCTGAATTCTGGCAAGTGTGTCTTATTTCAATATTCATATAATCATAACCAGGTCATGGGTGTAGAGTTTTGGAGAAATAATAATTCTGCCAACCCAGAGAATCTTCCAAAGTGTAGGAAAGTCAGAAATAAGTTTTATTTTGAAATAAGCATATCCGGATTATAATGCCTCATAGGTACGTCAAAGAAATTCCACCCTATTTATACAGCCAGTCACAACCCATTATGTACATAAGTTCTCAAGTCCTCTCTAACACGACTTAACACCATCATTTGCTACAAATTCTTTAATAAAGGTGTTAATAAAGGCATTAATTCTTTAATAAAGTTCATCCTAAGTTTACTTGGGAATTAAGGTAACCATTTGTTTTAGTTAATTGCATTTCTCCAAAGGTATATTAAAACTTCTCATCTCTGTGACAAGCAGATGGTTACAGCTGAGAGAAAGGTGCCCAGCTTAAATTTACACTGTGACAAAGAGCTAGAGCTGCTATCTTTGTAAATGTTTACATTTGAAAGGGATGACTCCCAGACACTTAAAAAACATTCCTTGTCTGTAACCTGGCAAGAGAGTTACTAAGCCTCTAAAATATATATACATGTATATCAAAAACAAAACAAAACAAAGCAAAAAAGTTAGCTTAGAAAAAGAATTCACAACCACTAGCTTTCTCATAGGAAAACTGTAAGAAAAAAAGGGAAAACATTGTCTCCATTTGTCAACATGCAAAATTAAGTTTTTATTTATCCTTAAAATGGGTAAAATAGCAGAGTGCAAACACAAGGAATCACCTTCTGCACTAGCAGTTGGCACTATCAGGGATTGAGTGGGAGTCCCAGTGGCTTGGCATGGATGAAGCAGACTAGAATATCATTGCAAAAGTTCAGAAAATTAAAGTATTAATAGAATTAAAGTCCAAAAGAGTATAACAGAATCTACATGATAAACCTAAACAGTGTCAGGACTTGCTTATTGGGAGTTTTAAATAGAATAAGAAAATCTAACATAATAACCAGTATGTCTCAGATACGATTAAAAATCACTCATTACAGCAAGAGCAAAGAAACCCACATTTTTTTGGCAGTTGATTGATTATATATTTATTTGTATTGTTTTCAAATGATTTATTTTTTATCATTGTTTAACATCATGATGATTGTACTATTTATTTTTTAATATGAAATTTATTGTCAAATTGGTTTCCATACAACATCCAGTGCTCATCCCAAAACGTGCCCTCCTCAACACCCATCATCCCCCCCTCGCTCCCACCCCCCATCAGCCCTCAGTTTATTCTCAGTTTTTAAGAGTCTTTTATGGTTTGGCTCTCTCCTTCTCTAACTTTTTTTTTCCTTCCCTTCCCCCATGGTCTTCTGTTAAGTTTCTCAGGATCCACATAAGAGTTAAAACATATGGTATCTGTCTTTCTCTGTATGACTTATTTCACTTAGAATAACACTTTCCAGGAATTTACCCAAGGGATTCAGGAGTGCTGATGCATAGGGGCACTTGTACCCCAATGTTTATAGCAGCACTTTCAACAATAGCCAAATTATGGAAGAGCCTAAATGTCCATAAACTGATTAATGGATAAAGAAATTGTGGTTTATTTACACAATGGAATACTACTTGGCAATGAGAAAGAATGAAATATGGCCTTTTGTAGCGAGGTGGATGGAACTGGAGAGTGTTATGCTAAATGATTGTACTCTCTAATCCCTATCCTCCAACCCACATCCCCTCTGGTAACCATCAGTTTATTCTCTATAGTTAGAAGTCTGTTTTTTGTTTTGTCTGTATCTCCTTTTTTTTCCTTTGCTCATTTGTTTTGTTTCTTAAATTTCACATACGAGTAAGATCATATGGTATTTGTCTTTCTCTGACTTATTTGACTTAACATTATATTCTCTGGCTCTATCCATGCTGTTGTAAATAGCAAGATGTCATTCTTTTTTATGTCTGAATAATATTCCAGTGTGTGTGTGTGTGTGTGTATTTCACATCTTCTTTATCCATTCATCTATTGATGGACATAGGCTGCTTCCACAGTTTGGCTATTGTAAATAATGCAATAAAAATAGGGTGCATGTATCCCTTTGAAATAGTGAAATTCACAATTTGCATGAAGAAAAATAATCAACTTATGATAACACTAAGATGAAAAACATATTAAAATTATGTAAAAAGCATTTTAAAGCAGCAGCCATAAAAATGCTTGAATAATCAACTACAAATTCTCTTAAAACAAATGAAAAATAGATATCAGCAAAGAAATATAAGTACAAAACTCCAAATTTAAATTATAGAACTAAAAAAAATGCAATTACCAAAATAAAAAAAAAACTTCTCAATAGTAGACTGAAGATGACAGAGAATAGAGTCAGTAAGTTTGAAGATGGATCAATAGTATTTATTCCATCTAAACAACACAGGAAAATTAAACTGGAAAAAATGAGGAAAATTTCAATGATCTGTATAACAATAACAAAATATCTAACATTTTATCAGAATGAGAGGAGAAACAGAGTGGAGCTGAAAGAATATTTAAAGAAACAATGGCAGAAAACTTTCCAATTTTCCAACAAAAAATAAATAAAATAAAATAAACCTACAGATTCAAAAAGGTGAGTGAACTCCAAATAGAATACACCCAAGTAAAGCTGTGCAGGGACCTATCAGAGTCAAACTACTGAAAAATAAAGACAAAAAAAAATCTTCAGAGTGGTGTCAGCAAAAATGGCAGAGCAGGTAACTTCAGGATTCTGTCTCTCCACAGAAACGTTGGAAAATCAAACAGAAGAGTCAGAATCAACTTTGTCAGAACTCTGTAAAGCAATCAAAAGCTTACAGCAAACAAGAAAACGTTGAATCAAGAAAAAGCCTACTAAAAAAGGGCAGGTAAGTGTTGTGATATTTTCATGCTCTTACCCAGCCTCCTCTCTAGCAAAAGAGTAGTCTTAAGATGACTGCCCAAATTCCCAAAATGGCACCCTAGTCCCTGGTTCCAGAGGTACCAGAGCATTTTTTATTTGAAAATTACTGTGTTTGCCTTATCTAACTTGTCTGAGGGCTACCTAAAATATTTTATTTATTTTGCGTAACTTAGAACTCTCTCAGGGCAGAAATGTCAGCACCCAGAGGGCATTCCTCAAAACAGCAAAGGGCAAATGAATAACCCACTGCCACTTGAGGCAAAAGATTACCACTGAGGTAAAAAATAAATACACCAGAATCCAGGGAATAAAGACTAGGGAGAGAAACTCTTGGAGAGAAACTCTTTGGAGAATTATAGCACTAAAAATGTACCTAATATACCAGAGAATTGAGAAAGCCATGTGCATGCCAATGAAAAATGCATGCTCAGAACAGACCTGAGAAGATCCTAAGATTTTAACTCTGATTCTTGGGCTCAGCACAAGCAGGAAGTGAGAGATAAGATAAAATATAAATAATCTAGTTAGACGCTGAAAGAATGCTCCAGCACAAAGTCAACCTGCAAAGACCGGGAGAATTATTTTCATTTTAATTCTTTCCCCTCTTTCCCTTTTATTTGGCTGCTGGCATTTAAGTAATTCATTAAAACACAAAGTGAACAAAAAGTAAAACAGAGACTTCAGAGACCACACATGACAAATAATACAGACATTACATAAATATTTTTAATAAGTCGCTAAAAAGATCAGTTCTAGCATCAAAATTACAACATTATAATTTTCAAGATGTCTGGCTTTCAACAAAAAATTCAAAGCATGAAAAGAAACAACAAATTATGGTCCATTCAGAGGTATCTGGGTGTTTCAGTCAGTTGAGTATCTGATTCTTGATTATGACTCAAGTCATCATCTCCCAGATTAGGATCAAGCCTTGCATCAGGCTCCATGGATCCAGCTTGGGATTCCCTCTCTCCCTCTCTCTCAGTCTTTCCCCTTCTCTTGCTCTTTTTTCCCCTCTCTCCCTCAAAATAAAATAAACATTAAAAGAAATATGTTCCATTCGAAGAAACACTTAGGAAAAACCATCTCAGAGGAGACAAACATACTGGACATAATAGAAAAGGATTTTAAATGACCTGTTGAAATATATTCAAGTAGCTAAAGGAAAATATGATCAAAGAACTAAAAGATTTCAGGAGAATAATGTATAAACATGTAAAGAATATTAATAAAGAGGTATAAATTATAAAAAATGAACCAAATGAAATTCTAGAGATGAAAAGTACAGTAATGGAAATGAAATTTCACTTGAAGCTTTCAACTGTACACTTGAACAGATGAAAGAAAGAATCAGTGAACTTTAAGATGTGATTTAGGGAAGGAGATAAGATGGCAGAGCAGCACGGAGACCCTGAGATTGTCTTGTCCCTGAAACACAGCCAGATCAACACCAAACCATTTTGAACAACTAGGAAATTGATCTGAGGATTAACACAACAATCTGCATAACTTGCACCACAGAACTCAGCAGGTACACGGAGTGGAGAGGTGAACTGTGGGAGAGAAAAGCTGCAGAGGGTAGGGAGCTGTTTTTGTGGAGAGAGGACAGACAAAGAGAAAGGGGGAGAGTGCGTGCGGCACATTGGGGTCATGCAAGAAAAGCACTCCCCTGAAAGTAGCTGTAGAGAAAGAGAAAGAAAGAATGAAACACTCAGAAGGGACTGAACAGGAAAACTGTTCCCCAAAACCATGGACAGGAAGAAAAGAGAGGGTGTCAATACCACCAAGATCCTATAAAAGTAGAGCAGAGAGTCTGAAGTTTTGGAATTCAGTGACTGGTGGTAATCAGGTGAGGAGGGAAGGTGAATCCCCAGGAGCAGGCAGCATGGTCTGAGGGGTCCATGTGCCACAGAGAGAGAAGTAGTTCCCCTGCATGGAATGCATTTGGTAGAGGCCATACAACCTCCCCACTGGCAAAGTTCCCAGTGGACCCCAGAGAACAGCCACATTTCCTCGTATTGGGACAAAGATGCCAGAGTGTGATGAAACCTGTGCCAGTTGTGTGGTGTGACTTGCCATAATCTCTGAACCTCTGCAGCTGCCCAATCACATGAATGTTTTCTGGGTCAAGCCGGCAACTGGCTGTTCCTCAGTGAGACCCTCCCCCAGAGACTCGGTGCAGGTCCAAGCTGCAAGGGTCTCTGAAGTGTGGAGTTTTGAAACACAACCCCATCAGAGATAAAATTGGAGAGAGGTGCTACCTGGCAGGCGGACAACTTGGACATGTGCAGCATAGAGGAGGAGAGTGGACAGAGCCCTGAGACAAAGGAGGAGTGCTTGATCATGGATTAGTGAGAGCTCAGAGCTCCTATGCCAGAGACTAGGAAGCTGGGTGAATTCATTTCCACCTCTCTCACACACGTGCATGCGTGCATGTGCATGCAAGCCACACTGATCCTCCCCAGGAAGTTAAGCGGTGCCACCTACTGAAGAACAGACCTGTTCAGCCAGGACCTGCCCAACTGCACCCTCCAAGCACATCTCCTAGAAGATGAGCACAAGTCACTCCTTCTGCTTGGTGTATGGACTGTAGAAGTCTTCATAGTTTGAATTCTAGGGGAACTTGATGTAACTTCACCTGGGTTTCATTCCGTTTGCTCGTTCATTTGTTTGTTTGTTTTTCTTTGCTTCTGTTTTTGCTTAAATTGTTTTATTTTCTTTCTTTTCTGCCTCATTCATGGATACAGAAAGAAAAAAATATTGTTTATTTTTTATATTTTTTACTTTATTTTTCATTTTTCCAATTTTTTCTACTTCATTATCTCAACTTCATTTTATTCTATTATGTAAATTATTTTTTAATTTTTAAATTCTTTCTTACCTTTTTTCTATTCTTTCCATTTTCATCTATTCTATCAAGCATATTTCAACAAGCAGACTGAAACACACTTAAGATATAGCTTCCTTTACTTGATTATTTTTATTTTTAATTTGTTAAATTTAATTTTTAATTTTATTAATTTTTCCTTCCTCCAAAATGACAAAATGAAGGAATTTACCCCATAAGAAAGAATAGGGAGAAATAACAGCCAGGGGCTTAATCAACAAGATATAAGCAAGATGTCTGAACTAGAACTTAGAACTACATACGAAGAATACTAGCTGGGGTGTGAAAAGCATAGGATCACTTTCTATGGAGACACAAGAAATAAAATCTAGTGAGGAAAATATTGAGGATGTTATAACTGAGATGCAATCTCCAATGGATGCCACAATGGCAAGGCTGGACAAAGTGGAACAGCAATTCAGTGATTTAGAAAATAAAATTATTGAGAATAATGATGCAGAAAACAAGAGGGAAACAAAGGGAAAAGATTATGATACAAGACTTAGAGAACTCAGTGACTTATATAAAAAGAATAGCATCCAAATCATAGGAGTCCCAGGAGATAAAGGAGAGACAAAGGGGCAGAAGGTTAATGGGAGAAAATTATAGTGGAAAACTTTCCTAATCTGGGGAAGGACAGAGACATCAAAATCCAGGAGGCACACAGAACGCCCATTAGATTCAAAAAACCCCAACCATCACAAAGGCATATCATAGTCTATTTCACAACATACACCGACAAGGAAAGAATTATGAAAGCAGCAAGGGAAAAAAGTCCTTAACCTATTAAGGGAAGATAGATCAGGTTCGCCGCTGACCTATCCACAGAAACTTGGTAGGCCAGAAAGAAGTGGCAGAATATATTCAATGGGCTGAATGAGAAAAATATGCAGGGAAGAATTCTTTATCCAGCAAGGCTGTTATTCAAAACAGAAGGAGAGATAGTTTCCCAGACAAACAAAAACTAAAGGAGTTTGTGACCACTAAACCGGCCACACAAGAAATTTTTTTAAATTGTTTTTTTATTTTTGAGAGAGAGAGAGAGAGACGGAGAGAGAGAGAGAGAGAAAGAGACAGAGAGAGAGAGAGAGAGAGAGAGAGGGAGCATGAGCAGGGAAGGGGCAGAGAGAGAGGGAGATACAGAATCCGAAGCAAGCTCCAGGCACTGAGCTGTCAGCACAGAGCCTGATGCCAGGCTCGAATTCATGAACCATGAAATCATGACCTGAGCCCAAGTCAGACGCTTTACCAACTGAGCCACTCAGATGCCCCAGCCCTGCAAGAAATTTTAAGAAGGACCCTTTGAGTGGAGAAAAGACAAAACAAAACAAAAAAGACCAAAAGCAACAAAGACTAGAAAGGACCAGAGAACATCATCAGAAACACCAACTCTGCAGGCAACACAATGCACTAAATTCATATCTTTCAGTACTCACTCTAAATGTCAGTGGACTAAATGCTCCAATCAAAAGACATGGGGTATCAGGATGGAGAAGAAAACAAAACCCATCTCTATGCTGCTTACAAGAGACTCATTTTAGACCTAAAGACACCTACAGAGTGAAAGTAAGGGGATGGAGAACCATCTATCATGCTAATGGTCGCAAAAAGAAAGCTGGGGTAGCCACACTTATGTCAGACACAATAGCTTTTAAAATAAAGACTGTAATAAGAGATGAAGAAGGGCATTATATCACAATTAAGGGGTCTATCCACCAAGAAGATCTAACAGTTGTAAATGTTTATGCCCCCAATGCAAACCCTCAAATATATAAATCAATTAATCACAAACATAAAGAAACTCATTGATAACAACATCATAAAAGTAGAGGACTTCAAACCCCCACTTACAGCAATGGACATATCGTATAAGCTGAAAATCAACAAGGCAACAATGGCTTTGAAGGACACACTGGACCAGAAGGACTTAACAGATATATTCAGAACATTTCATCCTAAAGCAACAGAATACACATTCTTCTCGAGTACACATGGAACACTCTCCATAATAGATCACATACTGGGTCACAAATCTGCCCTCAACAAGTACAAAAAGATCGAGATCCTACCTTGCATATTTTCAGACCACAATACTATGATAACTTAAAATCAATCACATGAAAAAATTTGGAAAGACCATGAGTACTTGAGATTAAAGAACATCCTACTAAAGAATGAATGGGGTAACCAAGAAACTAAAGAGAAGTTAAAAAGTACATGGAAGCCAATGAAAATAACAGCATGACAGCCCAAAACCTCTGGGATGTGGCAAAGGCGACCATAAGAGGGAAGTATAAGAAAGGTCCCAAATACACGACCTAACCCTATATCTAAAGGAGCTGGAAAAACAACAGCAAATAAATCCCCAAACCAGCAGAAGAAGGGAAATGAGAAAGATTAGAACAGAAATCAATGATATCAAAATCAAACAACAGTAGAACAGATCAATGAAACCAGGAGCTGGTTCTTTGAAAGAATTAACAAAATTGATAAACCCTTAGCCAGATTGATCAAAAAGAAAAAGGAAAGGACCCAAATGAATAAAATCATGAATGACAGAGGAGAGATCACAACCAACACCACAGAAATACAAATAATAATAAGAGAATATTATGAGCAATTGTATGCCAACAAATTGCACAATCTGGAGAAACGACCAAATTCCTAGAAACATATAAACGACCAAAACTGAAACAGCAAGAAATACAAAATTTGAACAGACACATAACCAGTAAAGAAATTGAATCATTAATTAAAAGTCTCCCAACAAACAAGAGTCCAGGGCTGGATGGCTTTCCAGGGGAATTCTAGCAAACATTTAATGGAGGGTTGACACCCATTCTTTTATAGCTTCTCCAAAAGATAGAAATGGAAGGAAACTTCCAAACTCATTCTACAAGGCCAGCATTAACTTGATTCCAAAACCAGACAAAGACCCCACTAAAAAGGAGAAGTCCAGACCAATTTCCCTGATGAACATGGATGCAAAAATTCTCAAGAAGATACTAGCATACCGGATCCAACAATACATTAAAAGAATTGTTCACCATGATCAGGTGGGATTTATTCCTTGGATGCAGGGCTGATTCACTGTCCACAAATCAATGTGATACATCACATTAATAAAAGAAAGGATAAGAACCACACGATCATCTCTATAGAGGCAGAAAAAGTGTCAATACAGCATGCTTTCTTGAGAAAACCCCTCAAGAATCTAGGGATAGAAGGATTATGCCTCAAGATCATAAATGCCAAATATGAAAGACCCACATCTAATATCATCCTCAATGGGGAAAAACTGAGAGCTTCTCCCCTAAGGTCAGGAACGTGACAAGGATGTCCACTCTCATCACTGTTTATTCAACACAGTGTTGGAAGTCCTAGCCCCAGCAATCAGACAACATAAAAGAAATAAGGGCATCCAAATCGGCAATGAGGAAGTCAAACTTGCACTCTTTGCAGAAGACATGATACGCTATGTGGAAAACCCAAAAGACCACACCGAAAAGCTGCTAGAACTGATAGGTGAATTCCGCAATGTCTCAGGATATAAAATCCATGTTCAGAAATCGGTTGCGTATCTAGACACCAATAATGAAGCAGTAGAAGGAGAAATCAAGGAATCAATCCCATTTACAATTGCACCAAAAGCCATAGAATACCTAGGGAGGAACCTGGCCAAAGGGGTCAAAAATCTATACACTCAAAACTACAGAAAGCTTAGAAAAGAAATTGAAGAAGACACAAAAAAATGGAAACACATTCCATGCTCATGGATTGGAAGAACAAATATTGTTAAAACGTCGATAATACCCAAAGCAATCTAATACTGAATCCAAGCCCTATGAAAATAACACCAGCATTCTTCACGGAGCTAGAACAAACAATCCTAAAATTTGTATGGAACCAGAAAAGACTCCGAATAGCTACAACGATCCTGAAAAAGAAAACCAAAGCTGGAGGCATCACAATTCTGCACTTCAAGATGTTTTTTTACAAAGCTGTAATCATCAAGACTGAATGGTAGTAGCGCGAAAACAGACACATAGATCAACGGAACAGAAGAGAGAACCCAGAAATGAACACACAAACGTATGGCCAACTAATCTTTGACAAAGCAGGAAAGGATATCCAAGGGAAAAAAGACAGTCTCTTCAGCAAAGAGTGCTGCGAAAACTGGACAGCAATATGCAGAAGAATGAACCTGGACCACTTTCTTACGCCATACACAAAAATAAACTCAAAATGGATGAAAGACCTAAACCTAAGACAGGAAGCCATCAAAATCCTAGAGGAGAAAACAGTCAACAACCTCTTTGACCTCAGCCACAGTAACTTGTTACTTGACTGACATGTCTCTTGAGGCAATGGAAACAAAAGCAAAAATGAACTATTGGGACTTCATCAAGATAAAAAGCTTCTGCACAGAGAAGGAAACCATCAGAAAAACTAAAAGGCAAGTGGTGGAATGGGAGACGATATTTGCAAATGACAAAGCAGATAAAAGGTTAGTATTCGAAGTCTATAAAGAACTTATCAAACTCAACACCCAAAAAACAAATAATCCAGTGAAGAAATGGGCAAAAGACATGCATAGACACTTTTCCAAAGAAGACATCCAGATGGCTAACAGACACATGAAAAAATGCTCAACATCACTCATCACCAGGGAAGTACACATCAAAAGCATAATGAGATATCACCTCACACCTGTCAGAATGGCTAAGATGAACAACTCAGGCAACAACTGATGTTGGCGAGGATGCAGAGAAAGAGGAACCCTTTTGCACTGCTGGTGGGAATGTAAATGGGGCAGCCAGTCTGGAAAACAATATGGGGGTTCCTCAAAAACTTTAAGATAGGATTACCCTCCGAACCAGCAATTGCACTATTAGGTATTGATGCAAAGGATACAGGAATGCTAATTAGAAGGTGCACCCCAATGCTCCCCCAATGCTCCCCGATGCACCCCAATTGCTCCTCAATGTTTATAGCACCGCTATTGACAATAGCCAAAGTATGGAAAGTGCCAAATGTCCACCCACTGGTGAATGGATAAAGAAGAAGTGGTATGTATACACAATGAAATATTACTCAGTGATCAAAAAAAAAAAATGAAATCTTGCTATTTGCAGCAACGTGGGTGGAACTAGAGTGTATTATGCTAAGCGAAATAAGTCAGTCAGAGAAAGACAAGTATCATGTGATTTCACTCATATGTGAAGTTTAAGATACACAACAGTTGAACATAGAAGAAGGGAAGCAAAAATAATATAAAAATAGATAGGGACGCAAACCATAAGAGACTCTTAAATACAGAGAACAAACTGAGGGTTGCTGCTGGGGTGTAGGGTGTAGGGATGGACAACATGGGGATGGACATTAAGGAGGATACTTGTTGGGATGAGCACTGTGTGTTATATGTAAGTGATGAAACCCCAACGTTTTTTCCTGAAATATATTACAGTATATGTAACTAACCTGGATTTAAATTAAAAAAAAGAAAGAATTAAAAATTTAAAAAAAATGTAAATTAAAAGCCATGGAACAGTTAGAAAAAGAGTAGATGAAGAAGCAAATTGTTGCCTTCGCATTGTCTCATTAATTTATCACATTTGGGAACGAAATTAAGGAAAAGACATTACCATAAGATCTCCAAAATCAAAACAAAACATAACAAAACAACAACAACAACAATAATAACAACTATTCAACCTGGCTTTCAAGTCAGTCGTTGAATTATTACAATAAAAACCTAAACTTTACACGAGATATCTGAACATTTTAGGACATAGACATAAATTCAATATTAAATGTTGATTTAAGTTCAATACTCTAGTAAACACTATGTAAATATTCCCTTTTTGTGGTCAATAGAAACAAAATTTAATGCTTAATTGTGGCCTTTAAGTTCTCAGAACTCTAGAGTCCATAGTTCTGTCCTGATTTCTGTTACTAAAGATAGTAACTTCTAATCTCAGATTAATTTTTATTAAGTATTGAATACATGCAAATGATTAATTGTAAAATATGTGTAAGACATAAAAAATAACGAGAAACCCACCTTTATGAATGAAACTGTAGTGCAGTCTAAGAACTAGAACACTTTGAATTATCCTCCAGATTTCCACAACATATAACATTAAACACATGTCACCAATTCTGAGATTAAAATACTACATGTAAAACAATCTAGTAGATGGGTACCTGAGTGGCTCAGTTGGTTAAGTGTCTGACTCTTGGTATCAGTCCAGGTCATGATCTCTCTGGTTTGTGAGTTCGAGCCCCATATTGGGCTCTGTGCTGACACATTTTCTGTCTCCCTCTCTCTCTGCCCCTCCCCTATTTGTGTGCTCTCTTTCTCTCTCTCAAAAATAAATAAACATTAAAAAAAGAATTGTCTCTTTGTTTAAAATAAAATCTAGTAGATGTGAATGTTTTTCTGAGCCTTACTTTGCTTAATTAATCTTTGTGTTTCTGAAGGTTTAATTATATAATTAATATCCAAGCATTTAAAGAAATGTAGAAAATGACAGAGTCATTTGCAAAACAGCAGAAGAAAGGGTGTACAGAGTAAATAGACTAGGAGACCACGTAAGACTCTCTAAAACAGCCAAGATAAACAAATGATGAGAAGAATAATGAAAATAGGATCTAGAATGCACAAGTACCAAAATGCAAGTATTTAACAACTGTTGGTCATTGTAGAAGGGCATGAGCTTAAACTCTTGAGTCCTAAAATGGAAAATACCTAGATCAGGAATTCAAAAGATAAAATAAACACAGCAATGCTGTTTTTGTGAAAATTATTCATTTCACCAATTGTTTGAGATACTCTTATGAGAGCTGCTTACAGGAAATACACCTGAAGAAAAAACTGTAGGGGAGTAGTATAAGATAACTACTAAACCATGGGATGTGTATAAGACAGGTATCAAGAGTCATTCACTGTATTAAGCACAAAACTGTTCTTTTCTCTTAAGAATTTTATATTCTAAATAAAATATATAAATAAATAAAATGCATTAACATTTTATTTAGTATTAAGAATCCCTAGAATAGTTTATATTAATAATTATAGTTTATTTTGTGTGTGAGATTATAACAATCCAATGAATGCCAAGGAATTAAAGTTAAATAACTTTTAAAAAATAAATAAAATTGAATATTCATCAAAACATTGGAAAGACAATGTCTTAAAAGCAATAAAATAAATTGCAATTAAAGTAACCAATAATTTATTCTTTAGATATTTTGTCCTTAAAATCTAATGTAAAAATAAAAAACACATACAATTTGCACAAATATGTTAACTTGACATGTCCACTTAATATAATTAATATATAAGACTCCAATATAAAAGTGACATAAACCAAATATACTACAAAGCAGAAAACATGACCATAAAAAGCATATGGAAAAATACTCAACATCACTAATAATCTAATAAGTTTGAATAAAGCAATATATCCTCCTTGATATATTTACCTGAATGTCTAATAGGAATGTAAAACAATATTCAAAACAAACCATTTGGGGGCACCTGAGTGGCTCAGTGGGTTAAGCGTCCAAATTCGGCTTAGGTCATGATCTCACAGTTCGTGGGTTCAAGCCCCGCGTGGGGCTCTGTGCTGATGGCTCAGAGCCTGGAGCCTGCTTCAGGTGCTGTGTCTCCCTCTCTCTCTGCCCCTCTCCACTTGCACTTCTCTCTCTCTGCCTCTCTCTCTTTCAAAAATAAACATTAAAAAAAACCATTTGATTTCCCAGCCTCAAAACTACCCTTACTTCAGACTTTACAATTTTAGGAAATAGCACCATCTGTCATCCCTTGTGCATATCAAAATTTCATTGGTTCCTCTCTTTCCATCATAAATCCATTTGATCTATCAGCAAGTCCTATAAGATTTACCCTTAAAATATTTATCCAAAATGACCACTACTAACCATCCCTATCACTCTAATTCAAGCTGTGATCATCTTTCATTTGTAGTCTATTCTCAACAAAGTAGCCAACATAATCCTTTGAAACCTGAATTAGTTCATGTTACTCCTTTGCTCAAAATCATGTAGTGGCTTCATTATACATTTGAATACAATCAAAACTCCTACTCTGGTCTACATAAGCCTGTCTACCTTTTCAATTCATCTCATACCACTTTTTCCATATCTCACCACCTCCCAACCACACTGGCCTTCTTTTTTCTCGAAGTTAGTTGTTTTCCACTTTAGTATATTTGCACTTACACATCCTTCTGCCTGGAACATTCTTTCCCCATTTGACCATGTAGCTCATTCAGTGAGCTTTCTGATTAAATGTTACTTCTTCAGAGTTATCTTCCCTGATCACCCTATTCAAAATAGTTCCTTGTGTCTCCACTCATTCATTTACTTCAACATTACCCAGCTTTAGTTTGTTCATAGCACTTAAGAATATATCACATTGTTTTATAATATATTATTTTATATTTTTGTTTGTCTGTTACCTATGTCTCCCACTAGAATGTAAGCTCTATTAAAATAAGATATTAGTCTAGTGGCCCATCATCTAGAAGAGCGACTGGGACATAATTGGTACTCAATAAATATTTATTTAATGAATTAATATTAATATTACCACTTGTTTGGTATATGTTTTAAATTCTTCATCATTGGTGACTTTTGGAATAAAGCAATATATTGGACTTTTGGAAACCAATTGGTTTTACTCGTTTATAAAGCAGTTTGGAATTGTGAGTTATTTGGAGATGGCAGTAAATATTTAACAATCACTGAAAACTGTTAGATATTATACTTGTGTATTGCCCATATTTTTCATTAGTTCACTTATCTTGTATATTTCAATCCAGTAATCCTACTACTGGAATCTATCCTGGGGAAGTATTAAAAACTATTGAAAAAAGTTATATATAGATAGAGAGGCCTTAATTTATTATTATTTATAATGGTTAATATTGAATATGAATTAACAGACCAATAATGGACTAGTTAAGTAGTTTTTGGAGCATATACTTAATGTGATAGTGTGCCATTGAAGGTGATGATTATAGAAAGGCTAAACATGGAAAAATTCTTTTTTTTTTTTTTTTTTTGAAAAATTCTTAGGTTGTAATACTAAGTGAATAAGCATGATATAACATCACATGCATAGTTTTAATGTAATGAAGGGAAAATACTTAGGAAAATCCTGTGGGAAGTAGATGTATCAAAATAGTAGTACCAGTTGTGTTAGCATTGTAGAATTTTATAATGATTTTCTTTATCAAGGTGGATCTGTGATTTTCTTATTAATTTCAACTAATTTTTATTTTTACCGAAGCATTATGCAGGTAGTTTCAAAACACAAATAGTACAGTAAAGTTTATAAGAAGACCAGTAAATAGTAGTCCTATCTCAGTTATGCTTTCTACCCTCTTCTATGGGATTAACTTTTACACTTTTAAATGACACATTTTGCTTATATCTCTAGTTTCTCAGTTACAAACATTTATGATATTTAAGATGATAAAGTTTTAGTAATCTTAATCCTCCCTTTTCCTTCCACCCATCCTCTCAATACAGCATCACTTTTTGTTGTCACCATTAAATGTTTACATTGTTATAATTATTTAAATATAATTCACTGCTGAGCCAAATAGTGTACAGTGGTTTACCTTCTTTTTGAACAACTTAAAAAAATATCCTTGAAGTTAAACATTATCTCCTACTTTTTTCATTTGCTGAATTGTCCGCATACTTATCAGTTCTACCAAACCCTTTGACAGAAATTTAACATCCCAGCCATACTAAAGAATGATTAATCTATGGATTCCATTTACCTGAGTCCTCTGTCCTCCTGTTCCAGTCTGGACTGTTGGTTCTCTAGGACTCCAACATATCTCTTGTCCAGGGACCTCTGTTCCCTTCACTGTTGACTTGAAAATCATCTTTATTGCCCTAGAGGAACTATGAAATTTGTGCCTGCCCAATATCTTTTAAAATCCCCTTCCCATTTTAATAGTTTCCTAAAGTTGCTTTTCACACATAGAATTTTAAACAAATTCCAGTGTCACTTTTTCCCAAAGTGTAATCATATGACTAGCTTCTCTCAAGCAAATTTGCCTGAGTGATACATGGAATGTAGAAGTAAAGATCTGAGGTTGTGTGGCTCACACAACAGGGACATTATGAACATGAGCGTATTGCTTAAAGTTTGGCAGAATGCGCCAACCTAGCAGAGATAAATTGTGAGATACTGTCATTTCCATACATATGCCACCAAGATATTTCTCATAGTAAATATATCATTCTTTTAGGGACTTCTTATTTCTATTAAATTTCTTCCTCTTGCATTATGTCATACTCATTTACATACTTGTTCCCATTCAAACTGTATAGGTCACTTCAGTTTCCTCCTTTCCTGTTCCAAATATATATTCTTTTGTGGCAAGTATTGCCAGTTCTCCAGAAGGGGAAAACATTCACAAGGGCTACCCATTGTTGGCTGGAAAAGTAAAAGTTCCATAGTCTTGATAGGATGTTTTCATTTCATGTCTTGCCTGTCCCACTTAATGTATGATCTGCTTCAGAAATGTTATTTCTATTTACAGAGTTACCATTCAGCTATTCTCTCACCAATTTCTCTGTGATTTACATTGGTTTTCTCACAAAATACTCAATTTCTTTCTGTCAGTTATTCCCAAAAAATTTTTGTCCAAGTCAGGAATTTAGGAAAGCTTGTGTTAAACTGCTGTGGACTTTTTATAGTCATTGCTTATTGATTTTGTAAACTATTTATGACGTAGAAAGAAAGAGAAAGAATAACCTGTAACAAACCATCCTGAATAAAACCATAGAGAAGAAAGTCAGGGATAATTTGTTTCAGAAAGGTAATCAATTCTACCCACCCCATTCCTCAACCATACATTATCTCTGGGTTTACTAGACCTTAGTTAAAATTAAAATTCAGTCCCATTAAAGGCAAGGGTATTATTATCATTAACAAAATCTTTTGCAGTTATAATTATGAGGGTCTCTGACCCTTCACGTTAGAATATACTTTGTATATAAAGTGACAGACTAATTCAGCTAGAGCAAGTCTCTGTGTAAGCTAATTACATGTGGTAATTTTGCCTGAAAGGAGACTGACTTGAAAATGAATCCAATTTAACGGTGAGGAGATTGTTATAAGAAACATTTCGTTGTGGGCTTGGAAGTCCCTTAAAGTGCTAATTTTTCAGTTGAATAACCATATTGCCATAGCGAGGATTTTTCAAATTACTTAATATTTGTGAGATATTATTTGAACTAAGAAAAAATAAAGACAAATAGTGAAGATTTTTTGAATTTTGTGGGAACAATATAGGATAGTATCTAATTATTATTCACACGTTAAAATTAGCTTCTGTCACGCTCTTCCTACTTGTTCTTAAGTTATGGTGGACCACCTTTCTCCATTAAAGGACAAAGCTAATTCCTAAATTACATATTCAAGTCAGAAGGAGTATAGTTTGTCCACTTTATCAATCTTTCTGAGTTTTGCCTTTTAACAATATAATTTCTCTTAGGAATTTTAATTATCATTTCTTATAAAATCATTGCATGCAGCTAGCAGCTATTATTGTGTGGCGAGCTGAAATATGGCAACTGTAAGCAGAAAGGGCAGAAGAAATACTTTGATACCTATTCTGAAATTCTCTTTCCTTTCAAGTTACTCCAATTCTTAGAATTGCTGTTGTAAATTATTCCATTGTGGTAAAGCCTAAATTTTCCAGAAAGCCCCTATAAAATTGCAAATCTTTTCTGGGAAAAGTGTCATGGGTGCTATGGTGACCATCCCAGGTCCCCCTTTCAGGAAGAAGCAATAATGACCTCGGTAGTTTGGAGGGTTTGTGACTAATGGCTCTCACCTGAATATCTTTTTGTGGATTTCCCTTAGCAGAAAAGAGATGTCTCACTGAACGCCTTATCTCCTCCATAGGATCAGCTCACATCCAGTGACTTTTCAGTGATGGAGCATAAAGTCCTGACCTTCTTTTCTCAATGTGGAAGATCTCTGGAGGGCCATTCCTGCTCCAGAGTTCCCAATAGAATCAGCCAAGGCCACTGTTGTAACTTCTTCAGTGTTCTACTTACCCTTTTGCCCAATCCTGCTTCCCTCCCCTCTCATAAGTGTTAACTAATGAATCTCCTAGAAATAACTCTGAGTGCTTCAGAGTCTGCTTCCTGAGGAATGTAACATAAAATAGTTAGGAACTTTAGGAAATTTCCTTGGAACAGACTCTACAATGTGATGGATAACTGACTACAATGTGATGGAGATATATATATATATATATATATATATATATATATATATATATATAGGGCTGGACCCTAAGGGTGTTGATTCAAATGAGACAAAGTATAATGTTGGATAAGGAAGAGTGTATCAGAATAAAGGGATTCTCTTATAATACAGGATTTAATACCTTGACAAGGACAATGGGAATTGGTTCTAGTACACTACTAGGTTGCCTCTTGTACCCTTGAAAAAAGTGATGACTCTCACAAAGTGAAGTAGAAATGCCAAAACTTACCTGAAAAACAGTGGAGGAAAGAATCAAAGACTCAGAGAAGAGGCATATACTGATGTGGATATACTGTGTAAGTTTAGAAACTCCTCCAGGTGAATGTAATCCCAGGAGATACTCCATTGATAAAAGTAGTAAGGAATGCACTGACGTTGGGGCACAAGTATTATTAAGGATCTCAAACATGGCTATCCCCTAAATCCTGGGATGAGAGCAGGCGATACTATTATATAACTGACCTTGATATAAATTAATAGGGTCAAAATGGTAGCCTGTAGAATCTGACCCGCAGAGAGCAAGAGATGGTGAATAGAACACAGTATTTCCAGGGGCAATATAGGTGGGCAGTTAAATAGGGTATTGCCCAATCTATATGCTCCAAAATAATCAAGTATGGATGATTATGAAGTCGGGGCCAGTTGCTCCAATAAAAAGCCATGATCCTAGTTTTGCAAAGTGAGCCATTCTCAGGCTAAGACCAATTGACTGTGGGGAATGCTGTATATCCACAAGGAAGACCTTAAACACAAGTATATATGGTATTCGTTTCCCCAGTCCTTCTCCAAAGGGACCTATGACCATTTGCTTCTGTTGTTTTACATTGGGAAAAAGGGAATATTCAACATTTCAAGAACTGTTGCACCTAGGATATGAGTCAACATTGATGCCCAAAGTATCAATGTCTGGAGTAGGGGATGTAGAAGATACAGGTAATAAATAAATTTGCTTCCTACATTTGAATTATTGTTTGCCTCCTGGGTCCACAGACTTGCCTGGTGGTAATATTTTGATTCCCAAATTTATAATCACAACTGACATGTTTTGGAGTTGACAGAACCCTCACATTGGTTCATTGGTCTGTGGGGTATGGGGTAGCATAGTTTTGACATTCTATGCTTCTACTGCTCTTAAGTTTCAGAAAAATTGTGAAAACTTAATAACATAGGAAATGAGCAATAGAGATGAAAATGGTCAGTCTAATGGTCTAATATTTTATGTTAGAACAATTAATTATCCTTTATATACTTAACTCCTAAACTTAGAGATATGCCCAAGATACCCCTGGGTCTTTAAACAAATCCAAAACCAACTATGGAGTGATCGGCCAAGAACACATTTATTAATTCTTCCCTTCACTGAACCAAACATTTATTGAGAACTCCCACACAGTATTCTAGACTTTAGGTTAAAGAAGAATGAAAACACCTAACCCTTCTTGAGTTTGATTATAATTCCAACCAATACTACCTTTCTGGGTAAACTTATTAAACAACTCCTTCGAGTTTCAACAAGGGAATTATGCATTTGGTACTCAGAGATTTATTGGATCAAACCAAACTGATTATCTAAATATAATTTTTAATTTTATCTTTTTGTAAGTTATACAGAAAGACACATTTATTTTTATATTGTAGCAATAGAAGTCACATTTGGTGTGTATAAAATACACTGCTTTGTCTCTGACTATTCTGGAAATAGTTATCTGATAAGATGAAATTGGTGAACGGTCAGAGGGGGAAAAAGAAACATTTACTTTTGGCTTTCAGAAGAAAATAATTTCACAAAATGATTAATTACAAAATAAAAACATTTGCAGAATAAAAATAGAGATGCTTCATTAGGATCAGTAACAATGTGTGCATTTATTTCCACATAATCCCTCTTTTGTCATATTCACAGTTATTAGAATATCTGATTTGACTTTCATTATGCAATTTATATGACCTTCTTTTACTAAAGACCTTCCCATATAACAGACTTTGAAAAATTTGCCAATTAGAAAGGATTAATTACAGTTTTCAATTTTGTCATTTAGCATGGAAAATATTTAAGAAATCAAAATGATAAAAATTTTAATGCCTTTTAGTATATAGAATGATTTATTTATATACATAATACATACGATATATTCAATTATATGTGCATTGATTGATATATGGGATCTTCACCATTCTTAAATTACTCTGTCCTCCATTGCAGTAATAAAACTGAGTCATTTCAAATAATTTTCATCTAATTGAATGAATATTTCCCTATGTGTATTCAGCATTTAATTTCTAATTATGGTTCCCTTGTCTTAGAAACTAAAACGTAAAGAGACATATTTTTTCTTTCTTCTCAAACCGCAAACTGTGCTAATTTACTTAAGGTGATGATCTCTTTTTCTATTAAATACTGACATAGGACTGACAAAGATGCATTTGTTCATATTCTTTCAAGCAGAGCTAGCTACTTCTTCCTCAATACTACCATAGTGGACACTCTGTTGGTACATGCTTCATGTTCTATCATAATTTCTGTTTATTGTTCTCTCCCCCACAGGAATATAAGCCTCTCAAGGACAGAGACCTCATATTAATCATCTTTGGTTCATTACTACCTAAAGTAGGGCTGAATGAAAAATGAATATATTTCTTTTTCTTATTTTTTATTTAATGTTTCTTTTCTGAAATGTATCTTTTTTCTAAATTTTAAATTATCGTTTTAAATATCAGCTAAAACTTCTTAGTTTCCAAGTGTAACCTAGTACTTCTGCTAGAAAAGAACATGTGCAATAAAAATTACCTCAATTATAATACAAAATTGCTCACTAGGGAAAATAAGTATTATTTCTTAACAAACATCAATTGAGGGCCTATTATGTTATTGCGTTCCAAGTTCTGTGCTAACTTTTGTGAATACAAAGAATTTGATTTGGTCCCTGTCCTCAAGTAACTCATGGTCTAGTGTGGAAACAGAGAAGTAAGAAGACGAAAGCTATATTAAAACTATGCTTTGTATTCTACAGTACTACAAACATGTCTGTGACTTAACTAGTATTCACTTTATACATTCTTCAACTTTTGCATTATTATATATGTTTTCTTGTGGCATGTGTGGCCAACTATGTGTTATATTCCATGAGGGCAAGGATTACAATATATGCTGATAATACCTTAAGTGTGCTAGTGAAGCCCAGTGTACAGAGCAAGTGAGTTGAGGGATCTTTGGTTTAGTAGAAATATAGTGGACTTATAAGCACAAGAGTTGAGTTCAAGTCCAGCTCTACTCTCTTAGCTGGTAATACTTTACTTTGAACATATTATAAGCATAATCTCTTAAAATAACAAAAATATATTTCCTTCCTGGTCTTTGTGGGTGTTAAAATAAATTTGTGATAGTACATAACAGGTCTTATAAATATCCTTCTTTTTTTTATTCTTTTTGAGAGATAGAGGCAGCGAGATAGAGTGTGAGTGGGGGAGGAACAGAGAAAGAGGGAGACACAGAATCTGAAGCGGGATCCAGGCTCTGAGCTGTCAGCACAGAGCCCGATACGGGGCTTGAACCCACAAACCACGAGATCATGACCTGAGCCAAAGTTGGAGGCTTAACTGACTGAGCCACCCAGGCGCCCCAAATATCCTTCTTTTAATAAGCATTCATTTAATGTAATTAGGCAAAGAATTTAGAGAAGATTCACAAAAGGGCTAAAGTTATTTACAGCAGGGTTGGCCTTGGTTACGAGTGCCAGCAGGCAAGGTTTTGTCTCACAGCCATCTTCCCTAAGCATACATATGCTATTCATCTTTGCCCTTAATTCACCCATTGTTTATCTCTGTAAATTTTTAATGCACCCATTGTTTATCTCTGTAACTATTTATTGCAATTAGCATAATTCTGAAAAATTCTGAAATGACTCCCGAGATTCCTGCTGGAGATATGAAGGATTTTACTGTTATGATTAGGTCATATAATGTGACAAAGTTCAAGGGATTATGCTGATGGAATTAATGTCCCTTATCAGTTGACTTTTGAGTTAATGAAAAGGAAGATCATGCTGGGTGGGCTTGACTCAATCAGGTGAGCCAAAAAAGGAACTGTGCTCTTCTTGAAACTAGAGATTTGAAGCAAATGAGATATTTTCCTGGTGTCTTTGAAGGAAAAAAAAAACTGTCATGTTGTAGAGAGATCCATGTGGGAGGGAATGGCTGGTGGCCTGAAGGAAATGAGATGACCCCCAGCTGACATCCAGGAAGAAAATGGGGATTTTAGTTTTACTACATCCTCAAAAACAGAATTCTGCCAAAAGCCACATGAGCTTGAAAGATGACCTCAAGCACCAAATAAGATTGCAGCCCCTTGCCCCTTTGATTTCAGGCTGGTGAGACATTGAACATAGGTAACTCGGTTGACCCAAAAGCCTGACTTATGGGAACTGCAAAGTAATAAATTTGCGTTGTTTTAAGTCAGTAAATGTGGTAATGTGTTATGCAGTAATAGAAAATGAATATATTTATGTCATCTGAAGAGATACTTCGATTTAGGGTGTTGATTGGTGATAATAGTTTTGTGTTACTCCTCCCAGTAATATGCCTTAAGCCTAGAAAAGCTGCATGGTAGGAATTACAGTTGGTAAAAGCAGGGCAGGAAAGAGCAAATGAGGCAAACTTTTAGTACTCCTCTACTAGATATTAAGTCAATTCTTAAAGCTAAAATATTTGTTTATTTGTTTGTTTTACCTAGATGAGGAATAAAAGGTAGGAAAGAGATTTGACAATTTGCTAAGATGCAGGAAAATGCGGAGAAACAACATGATATAGTCGAATGAAAAACAGGCAATGTGGATTTGAGCCATGATACCACATTTAAGTAGCTATTAACCTGAGAGGATCTGCAAGATTTAGCCTGCTAAACTCTAAGGATGGGAGTATATAATTTCTATATCTTTTTTTGATAGAAAATGCTATGGCTCTTATAAATGATGAAACTTGCTGAAATTTGATTTAATTACAAAGAAATTTTTTGAAGACTAAACAAGGGTTTGAGTGGTGTTACTTAGTTATAAATTTTAGTTAGGAGTAATAAATTTGAGATATGTAATATATATTTAGACATGAATATTATTATAAATTACATTATTAGTATACGGTTAATATAACAATACTAAATATAACAGTATCAAAAATATATTATATTTCACAGAATTGTAGGGCAATAATTATTAAGAATCATCTCCCTTATCCCTTGCTTATATGCTTTAATTATCTCCAGTATATATACCCTTGCTTATATGCTTTAATTATCTTCAGTATATATACCCTGAAATTATGTGATGTATATCTGTTTTGATTGAAACACAAGATTGTCTGATTCAGCACAAGAAATGTAAGAGCAGTGAAAGTCCTATATCTTCTCCAAAATGCCCTATAACTTACCCCCCTGTATGGTGATAGTCTTTTCTCTAAACAAAGTTGTTTTCTAGTCTTCTGTTATTTAAAGGGATAGATTATACATCTAAGGACAGTGTTTTCATGGATATAATATAGTCCTTATTAGAACAAAATGAGAACAAAATGATGCTTTTCACCAAAAATAGGAAATACAATGAGACCTGAAACTGGGAATAATAGTTTTGCTGAATAACATATCATTGCTGAGTTCTGAATGACTGAATTATAAATAGACTTGACACAATCATACATCAGATTTTTTTATTCCATAGTACTCTAATTGTTAACAGCCAGTCAGTTATCTTAATGATAATTAACATACTAAAAGTACATTTAAAAGGACATTATAGTAGTTACGAATCAGTGAAAGCAAAGAAATTCAAAAATGAAGCAATATTTCATTCTTTAACTATATTAGCTGAAGCTTAACTCATGGAGGCATTAAAGCTGGAAATCTCCAATTAGGTCAGAAAGTCTTTTTCCCTAAACAGAAAAATAAGTAAATGGTAGACCGCCATGTGCTATCTTCACGTATAAAAGAAAACAAATTAACTATTCAAGGTTATAGTACAGTATTTTAGTGTACACTCTGGGTTTCAATTATGGTCCTGCAGACTGAAAAATCATACACAGTTCAAAAGAAGTAATAGCTTGAACATATTACTAGTTGTACCCCATCTCTAAGGTCTGAGACTAGGAAAAATTATGAAATAAACCACTTTGCTTACTTATACCTCATTCTCCTTTCCTTCCTTCCTCTAGTATTTTATCCAAGGTCCCTTACATGCCCTGTGGATTTTTGAACAATTTACCCTTTCAACAAACTACACAAGTCTTACTGTAATTTTAAAGATGATTTTAACTCAATAATTGTCAGTTTTATGAGTTGGGGAGAATATGAGAGTAAATATGCACCCAAGTGTTTGTCAGTGTGTGTGTGTGTGTGTGTGTGTGTGTGTGTGTAAGGAAAGGCATTGCATATCAACTTGGTGAGTAGCACTCTTGATTTAACCAGTACAAAAGAATCCACGTGCAGAGAATATGCAAATATAGGAAACTAGGTAATTTAGAAAGCCTTATTGTTTCCTTAGGCTACCTGCAAGGACAGTATGATGTATGGACTAACAATCTGCTTCTGGTTAATTAAAACTGCAATAGTTATGTGCATCCTTAGAGCTCAAAGAATGTTGATTATAACTTAAATGCATCCACTTTGTGCATAAAGTATTTGTATATTAGGCAAAATTTTGAAAAGAGAAATATATTGAATATAATATTTCCAATTTTCAGAATTTGAAAAACATGCTCATAATATCATATTAATTTTATATAATCATTTTATAAGTTTCCCTTTTGAACAAAAAGCATCTAAGATTAAACACATGGGTCTGGAGTAAGAACACTACATACAATAGAATGGACATCATTTCTGGGTAGAAGGAAAATTGTTCAAAACATATAGAGAATACTGTTTAAGGCAACAAAATATTTCATTAAATGAAGTTTTTATATGAAATTATACTTTTAAGTGTAATATGATACAGTCTGGGTAATGTCAGGACATTATGTTAGTCATTATTAAATTTTCAAAGTGTTATTATTTTTTTAAATGGAGCTAAAAATCCATTGCCATTATAAATAGACAATAACTGCAAAATGTAAAGGGAACTAGTTACTGAAAAATGCACCAGTTGCAGAGGTTTTCAACGGACTTCTCACTGCCTGTAAAGAGTGCGGACTGACTATAAATAAACAAATTCCTTGGTACAACTGTTCTCTTTACTTAGTGGCACAAATAGTGTGTTCACCTTGACTCACCCCGCTGGTGGGGACTGAGGCAGTGATGCATGCTTTATATTATTTTTTAAAAAATCACATGATTAGTGCAAATATTTCAGATGAAGAGGGGCTGTTTTGACTGATTTTTAGCATGTTTGACAAGGAATATTACTGGAAATAGAAGACTTGGTAGCATACATACAACCAGGCATTTGGATAGAAAACAACAAAAGCATATGTCATTTCCCAAATTTTATTTATACTTGGGGGTAATTTGACCTTATAAACTTTAATTTCTTAGGTAAGTTTCCCCATCTCATATATACAGCATCACTACCCCCATTGCTGTTAACATGGTTGCATAAGCATATTTGCAGTTACATGCTGTCTGGAGTACAACCAGTTCTCTGCAGTTCATGCAGTTCAAATGAGAGAATTTCCTTCAAGGTTCCCAGTGATTACAATCAACATGATATATATGGATGATCTCTAGATTTATGTAGGGGATATTGTTGTTAGGTTTCAGTTTTTATTCTTTCATGATCCGTATACGTATACTGGAAGATCATGTGACAGTTGGCTGAAATTTGAGTTCCTAGAAAGCAAGAATAAATCAGAACTATTAGGTCATATAGGACTAAGGAGGTGGGTTGTTTTTTTTAATTTTAGGGGGCTTTTATTTTTGGATTTCCATTGTGGAGTGGAAAATGCTCATTTAGATGATCAATTTGTTTCATTTGAAGAAACTCTTAGAAACATGCATTTTAAAATTTCCAACCTAAAACTTTCACCTGATCCTGAGATTCTGGTGAAGGTAGTTATAAAATAAGTTGACCCCTGTCTATTTGGTAAGCCTTCAGACAACCTATTCTTCTAGCGATCTTGGGTCTGTAGCTACAACTTTTATTCAGAACCAGCAGATCTGCTTTTCAAACATCCCTAGTCTATGAAAGTAAGCTTTAAGTGCCCTGCAGACATTCAAAATTGCAATCTAAGTTCCGAGATAAGATCTAACAAAGGTAAAGATATTTTCTGATTTATATGGAACTTGGAAGTAATGTCTGGCAAAAAAATTCCAGAAGTATTTTTATTATTGCTTTGTTCAGGAAAGAAAAATCTGTAAAAGGATTTGAGCAAGAGAGCATGAAGCTCAACAACCCATTAAACCAAACATATAGAAGCTAGGAAATAGGATTAATGTCAAAAGATAAAGAGGCATGGTAACTAGTGGCTAAAATGAAGAGTCCATCATCATGTTCCAATCCCCATTTAAGTCTTCTGACAGAAGAAGAGTTCTGATATTGGGGTCAAATGAGGGACAATTCTCCAGAAGATGACATTAAACTGAGAAGGCAAGTATGTTTTCCTTTGATGAATCACCTAACCACTGACATAGGAACATACTCTGCTTTTAAAAGTCTTCTAGGTCAGCTGTACTGAAAGAAATATAATGATTTCTTGAACTCACCTTATAGTGACCTTTTGTATCATACCTTATTGAATAACCATATCCTAAACACTCCATGTAGCTATTATTGCATTCTCTCTATATATACCTTGATAAAAATTACATATATATCAAAAGAATATCTCAGATGAAAAGTTCATGTCTAAAGAACATTTTATACTTTATTAAAAGAGATCCATTAATTCTAAAGAAAACATTGTAGTATAATATCAGCATAAAATGTAAATTGGTTTAGGAAATACAAGGAATAATTCATTATCAATAATCAGCATTAAGTAACTCACAACTTTACCTTCCCCTTCTTCCCCCAATACTATATAAACACAAATAAGAATCTTTATTAAATAGTGTATAAAATGTATTTAAGATGAAAAAAAATACTGCCTTCAAATTTATTCTTTTTTAAAGTTTCTATTTAAATTCCCATTAGTAAATATACAGTGTAATATTAGTTTCAGGTGTACAATATAGTGATTTAACAATTCCATACAACACCCCAATAGCCAATGCTCATCATAACAAATGCACTCCTTAATCCCCATCATCCACCTTCCCTCTGGTAACCATCAGTTTGTTCTCTGTAGTTAAGAGTCTGTTTCTTTGTTTTCTTTTTAAGATAAATAAAATGGCTTTAGATATTCACACTTTAGAGGTTAAGAAGCAACAATGACAATTTTTAATTTGAAAAATTTACACATTTCCAGGTGCAATTAATGTAGATAGAGAATGACTCCAACCGTTTTTGTTTTTAACATCATATTGAAAATATAGAAGAAATAATCTGGATATTGCTAGCAATGAAACTGTTAATAATTGTCTTTTATGTGGTCTCCAAATGTATATAGTGAATGTGCATTACATCTTTGGGGGGAAAATAAATTTTATTTTTGAAGTACATTTTAAAAATATTTTGTCATATTTCAAAACATGTCATGTTTTGAGAAGGATCAGTGAAAAGTAAATAGAAGAAAAGAAAAAAAAAGAAGCTAGAAAAAAAGGCAGAACAGTAAGAAAGGGTGGATCCTAGGGAAGAAGAGAGAAGCGTAAAATAAAAACTAATATAAAGGGGTAGGAACTCAGAGGGACAAATGCTACTAGGTGTAAAAGCAAAGTGGAGTTATGCAAAGAAGGCTGATTCTTCCTCTGAGGGGCATTCCTAATTAGTTGGTAATATACAATTTATTTATTTATTCTCATTAAACATTTTTTAATGTTTATTTATTTTTGACAGAGAGAGAGAGACAGAGCATGAGCGGGGGAGGGGCAGAGAGAGAGGGAGACACAGAATCTGAAGCAGACTCCAGGCTCTGAGCTGTCAGCACAGAGACGGAGGCAGGGCTCGAACTCACAGACTGCGAGATCATGACCTGAGCCGAAGTCAGACGCTCAACCGACTGAGCCACCCGGGCACCCCTAGTTGGTAATATACAATTTATACTAATGAATTATGATTGAACATTTACCAAACCATCCACTTTTTTTATCCCGCCCCCCAAAAAGTCCAGAAGAGAACAGACCAATTGAGAGTATTCACAGGGAAGCTATGAGGAAGAATGACTAGGCACTAGAATTTTGGGCCAGATTTGTAAGGTAAGAAGACACATAGATTGGTAGAGATGAAGAGTGAAGAAAATCCAAGTGGGGAATGAAACATACAAAAGAATAAAGCTACGACTAAATAAAATGCCCTGGAGGGATCATAAAATAGCAGTACAAGATAAAAAAGTATTCTTACATCCATATCTGATACTTGAATTTGCTCTGAGTGCTGAGGCTGAAAAAAAGATAGGTCCTATGATTTGAATGGTATTGATTTCAAGCAAAGATATGTACAATTATTTATTTATATTAAATATTATAATTAAAATACATTAAAATACATGGTAATATTTTTATATTTTAGTATATATAAAATATGCATATCAGGTATATAGTACATCAGATTTTTCATCATCACAGGAATCAAGCTTGTAATCATCCCATGAGATCTTATATAATACCTTGGACCTTGTTGGTGGATAACATCAATGAAAAGAGATTTTAATATAAGATGCTACATGTGGGCCTAGCCTTAGAACACTGGGTCTTAATGCTTTAAATTGTGTGTAAAGCAAGAAATACTCTGTTACCAAGATTATCTGCTGCTAATTGGGATAATGAACACTGCAAATATGATCTACTTTTTCATGTCAAAACAAAGAGAACAACATGATGTCACAGATGTCAAAACAGCCAGACACTTATTCTTATTTCCTTCACATCTTTGGCTTGTTGAAATGGATATTTTTTTGAAATTGTGGAACTGAATACTAATCTATAAACTCCTTCTGCTCACTAATAGAGTTAAGGTATTTTGCGGAGGTGGCGGGGGTGCAGGTGACAATACAGGAAGGTGTTAGTGAATCACATTCAGTTTGAGTGAAGTTTGCCTGCTAGCATTTCAAGCATCAGAGTCTCTATTAGCGTTTCCATGTAATTCTATGCACACATGTACATAAAAATCTCTGAGGCTGTACTCAGAAATGACTTACTATATGCCAGGAAGTACACAACTCTCCTATGTAACCTACACAAAAATCAATTTTCATTAACAAGAGTCTTGGTGTGCAATAGGGAACAAGAAGTTGCTATATGGAAATATTGTTTGTTTATTGATTTATTTAATTTTTAAGATAGCACAAGAAAGAAGAAACATCACTAGCATGACTGGAAGGATAAGTACTCAGACAAAAATGCCTTACTAATCTTCCTTTTTCAGAAAGGATAGAAGAAAACACTGAAGCAGGCCTTAGGCAGATTATTCAAGCAGATCTTCATAGTGGCAGCATTTGGGGGTTAATCTTTGCAAAGGATATATTGGTTTTGAATAATTTCTCCTATGTTCTGGATTAGAATAAACTATTCTTTTCTTAAATATCAGCTATCCATGTCATAATTTTTTTTCTCTACTTGCTCTTGGAAATAGGTATCCACTGTTCCCAAAACAGAGGACTTTTCTGTGGTTTGGAATCACTTGGTGCCCTTAGTAAGTAGGCTGTTGAAGGAGACCGAACAACACACTGATATCCTTTTATCTATTTCATCAGAACATATTTCCACTTAGAAATCTTCTCCTCCAATTCTCTCTTGAAAATTTTGAAGAAGACTCTTCTTTTTTAGGATATCGTTTATTGCTTGTCATTGTATTTTTTATTTTTTATTTTTTTTGTTTTTGAGAGAGAGAGAGAGACAGAGAACGAGCGGGGAAGGGGCAGAGAGAGGGAGACACAGAATCTGAAGCAGGCTCCAGGCTCAAAGCTGTCAGCACAGAGCCTGACACGGGGCTCGAACTCATGGACGGTGAGGTCATGACCAGAGCCAAAGTCAGACACTTAGCCAAATGAGGCGCCCTTCATTGGTACTTTTTAAAGAGCCTTATTTTTTAATCTCTTAAAGTGTTCCAGTTAGGTTGCATTCTATATGTCTTTTGTGTATATTGTACAGGTCATAACTAATTTCAAATTAGACTTAATAGGAAAATTTGTTTCAACATATATTAAAGACAACTAAGCAGTGCTGACTGGAACACAGTATGCATGTAAATAATACTTGTTCAAAGAAAGCCACATTTAACAAAAATTAATTCACAGTATTTTTACTAAATCTAAATTACAAAATCACTAACTATTCCTGTACCAAATATTTCTAAGCATAGTTACCAAGAAAACTTTCTCTGCTTTTTATATTACATGCTGCACTGTAATTACAATGTCACAAATAACAATTTAAGTAGAATAAATGGCAACATTACTTACATATGCCTTTGAAATAGACAAGGCTTTTTTTCCTTCAATACATTTTCCTTTCTAAACCATGATTTGCTTAAGGGACTATTAGTTTTATGTACTGGAGCAAAGTAGCAGTCAATTTTCCATTCATTAAGTCATTGACCTTTTACTAGGCACCTACTCTGTGCCAGGATATTTAATATGTACTGAGAATATTAGATAAATAAAATTGTCTCCACAGTCATGATGCTCACATTGTAGTTGAGGTGGCAGGTACAAAAGTAAATAATGACAAAACAATATGATAACTGAGAAAATAGATCCACTCTTCTTCCCCTCCCTCCAACCAAATAGGTCATGGTGTACAGCAGGTTAATTCTGTTAATGCGGATGTAAGTTGAGAAAGTTATTCAGAAGACAAGTTATATGAACTGAATATTAAAAATTAATTAACTTTCTAGTTGAGAAAGAAGTTTGAAGTGATATGAAAGATATTTTAAATGGAGGGAATAAAATAGAGGCATGAAAATGGATAAAACACTAAACAATGGAAAGGAATGTCAGTGAGAAGCAATGTGATATAATTGATAGCTGCAGAGAGACGCTGATTTGTGAGTTCTCATGGATAAGTAGAGGATGATACATATGCAACTTAAGACTATTTAGTATGTTCTGTGTCATAGAAGCATCTAAGTTCCCTCTTTATGCTGAATTTGCACTCAGATATAAGAAAATAAAAGCTATCACATGTAATTTGATTTTTAAGTTAAGAGAAGCAATTAAGGAATGTATTTTTGGGTATTGTAGGAATAGACTGATGGTTATTTTATCCATGGACTTAATAGAAAATCATCCATGCTAGTTATTTTTTAACTTAATTTTTTAATTTTTTAACATTATTTATTTATTTATTTATTTATTATGAAATTTATTGTCAAATTGGTTTCCATACAACACCCAGTGCTCATCCCAACAGGTGCCCTCCTCAATGCCCATCACCCACACTCCTCTCCCTCCCACCCCCACCGTCAACCCTCGGATTGTTCTCAGTTTTTAAGAGTCTCTTATGGTTTGGCTCCCAACCTCTCTAACTTTTTTTTTTCCTTTCCCTCCCCCATGGTCTTCTGCTAAGTTTCTCAGGATCCACATAAGAGTGAAAACATATGGTATCTGTCTTTCTCTGTATGACTTATTTCACGTAGCATAACACTCTCCAGTTCCATCCATGTTGCTACAAAAGGCAAGATTTCATTCTTTCTCATTGCCACGTAGTATTCCATTGTGTATATAAACCACAATTTCTTTATCCATTCGACAGTTGATGGACATTTAGGCTCTTTCCATAATTTGGCTATTGTTGAAAGTGCTGCTATAAATATTGGGGTACAAGTGCCCCTATGCATCAGCACTCCTGTATCCCTTGGGTAAATTCCTAGCAGTGCTATTGCTGGGTCATAGGATAGATCTATTTTTAATTTTTTGAGGAACCTCCACACTGTTTTCCAGAGCAGCTGGACCTGTTTGCATTCCCACCAACAGTGCAAGAGGGTTCCGCATCCTCTCCAGTATCTATAGTCTTCTGATTTGTTCATTTTAGCCACTCTGACTGGCGTGAGGTGGTATCTGAGTGTGGTTTTGATTTGTGTTTCCCTGATGAGGAGTGACGTTGAGCATCTTTCCATGTGCCTGTTGGCCATCTGGATGTCTTCTTTAGAGAAGTGTCTACTCATGACTTCTGCCCATTTCTTCACTGGATTATTTGTTTTTCAGGTGTGGAGTTTGGTGAGTTCTTTATAGATTTGGGATACTAGCCCTTTGTCTGATATGTCATTTGAAAATATCTTTTCCCATTCCGTCGGTTGCCTTTTAGTTTTGTTGATTGTTTCCTTTGCAGTGGAGAAGCTTTTTATCTTCTCGAGGTCCCAATAGTTCATTTTTGCTTTTAATTCCCTTGCCTTTGGAAATGTGTCAAGTAAGAAGTTGCTGCAGCTGAGGTCAGAGAGGTTTTTTCCTGCTTTCCCTTCTACGATTTTGATGGTTTCCTGTCTCACATTCAGGTCCTTCATCCATTTTGAGTTCATTTTTGTGAATGGTGTAAGAAAGTGATCTAGTTTCATCCTTCTGCATGTTGCTGCCCAGTTTTCCCAGCACCATTTATTAAAGAGACTGTCTTTTTTCCATTGAATATTCTTTCCTGTTTTCCTGCTTTCCAAAGATTAGTTGGCCATACTTTTGTGGGTCCAATTCTGGAGTCTCTATTCTATTCCGTTGGTCTATGTGTCTGTTTTTGTGCCAATACCATGCTGTCTTGATGATTACAGCTTTGTAGTAGAGGATAAAGTCTGGGATTGTGATGCCTCCTGCTTTGGTCTTCTTCTTCAATATTTCTTTTGCTATTCGGGGACTTTTGTGGTTCCATACAAATTTTACAATTGCTTGTTCTGGCTTTGAGAAGAATGCTGGTGCAATTTTGATTGGGATTGCATTGAATGTGTAGATAGCTTTGGGTAGTATTGACGTGTTGACAATATTTATTCTTCCAATCCATGAGTACAGAATGTTTTTCCATTTCTTTGTATCTTCTTCAATTTCCTTCATAAGCTTTCTATAGTTTTCAGCATACATATCTTTTACATCTTTGGTTAGGTTTCTTCTAGGTATTTTATGCTTCTTGGTGCAATTGTGAATGGGATCAGTTTCTTTATTTGTCTTTCTGTTGCTTCATTATTAGTGTATAAGAATGCAACTGATTTCTGTACATTGATTTTGTATCCTGCGACTTTGCTGAATTCATGTATCAGTTCCAGGAGACTTTTGGTGGAGTCTGTCGGGTTTTCCATGTATAATATCATGTCATCTGCAAAAAGTGGAAAGCTTGACTTCATCTTTGTCAACTTTGACGCCTTTGATTTCCTTTTGTTGTCTGATTGCTGATGCTAGAACTTCCAACACTATGTTAAACAACAGCGGTGAGAGTGGACATCCCTGTCGTGTTCTTGATCTCAGGGGGAAAGCTCTCAGTTTCTCCCCATTGAGGATGATATTAGCTATGGGCTTTTCATAAATGGCTTTTATGATGTTTAAGTATGTTCCTTTTATCCTGACTTCTCAAGGTTTTTTATTAAGAAAGGATGCTGAATTTTGTCAAATGCTTTTTCTGCATCGATTGACAGGATCATATGGTTCTTCTCTTTTCTTTTATTAATGTGATGTATCACGTTGGTTGATTTGCAAATGTTGAACCATCCCTGCAGCCCAGGAATGAATCCCACTTGATCATGGTGAATAATTCTTTTTATATGCTGTTGTATTCGATTTGCTAGTATCTTATTGAGAATTTTTGCATCCATATTCATCAGGGATATTGGCCTGTAGTTCTCTTTTTTACTGGGTCTCTGTCTGGTTTAGGAATCAAAGTAATGCTTGCTTCATAGAATGAGTCTGGAAGTTTTACTTCCCTTTCTATTTTTTGGAATGGCTTGAGAAGTATATGTATTACCTCTACTTTAAATGTCTGGTAGAATTCCCCAGGGAAGCCATGTGGTCCTGGACTCTTATTCATTGGGAGATTTTTGATAACTGATTCAATTTCTTCACTGGTTACGGGTCTGTTCAAGTTTTCTATTTCTTCCTGTTTGAGTTTTGGAAGTGTGTGGGTGCTTAGGAATTTGTCCATTTCTTCCAGATTGTCCAGTTTGATGGCATATAATTTTTCATAGTATTCCCTGATAATTGCTTGTATTTCTGAGGGATTGGTTGCAATAATTCAATTTTCCTTCCTGATTTTAAATATTTGGGTCATCTCCCTTTTCTTTTTGGGAAGCCTGGCTAGAGGTTTATCAATTTTGTTTATTTTTTCAAAAAACCAACTCTTGGTTTCATTGATCTGCTCTATAGTTTTTTTTAGCTTCTATATTGTTTATTTCTGCTCTGATCTTTATTATTTCTCTTCTTCTCTTGGGTTTGGGGTGTCTTTGTTGTTCTGCTTCTATTTCCTTTAGGTCTGCTGTTAGATTTTGTATTTGGGATTTTTCTTGTTTCTTGAGTTAAGCCTGGTTTTTAATGTATTTTCCTCTCAGGACTGCCTTCGCTGCATCCCAACGCATTTGGATTGTTGTATTTTCATTTTCATTTGTTTCCATATATTTTTTAGTTTCTTCTCTAATTGTATGGTTGACCCATTCATTCTTTAGTAGGGTGTTCTTTAACCTCCATGCTTTTGGAGGTTTTCCAGACTTTTTCTTGTGGTTGATTTCAAGTTTCATAATATTGTGGTCTGAAAGTGTGCATGGTAGGACCTCAATTCTTGTATACTTATGAAGGGCTGTTTTGTGACCCAGTATGTCATCTATCTTGGAGAATGTTCCATGTGCACTCAAGAAGAAAGTATATTCTGTTGCTTTGGGACGCAGAGTTCTAAATATATCTGTCAAGTCCATCTGATCCAATGTATCATTCAGGGCCCTTGTTTTTTTATTGATCCTGTGTCTAGATGATCTATCCATTGTTGTAAGTGGAGTATTAAAGTCCCCTGCAATTACCACATTCTTATCAATAAGGTTGCTTATGTTTGTGATTAATTGTTTTATATATTTTGGGGCTCCCATATTTGGCGCATAGACATTTATAACTGTTAGCTCTTCCTGATGGATAGACCCTGTGATTATTATATAATGCCCTTCTTCATCTCTTGTTACAGCCTTTAATTTAAAGTCTAGTTTGTCTGATATAAGTATGGCTACTCCAGCTTTCTTTTGGCTTCCAGTAGCATGATAAATAGTTCTCCATCCCCTCACTTTCAATCTGTAGGTGTCCTCAGGTCTACAATGAGTCTCTTGTAGGCAGCAAATAGATTGGTCTTGTTTTTTCATCCATTCTGATAACCTATGTCTTTCGGTTGGAGCATTTAGTCCATTTACATTCAGTGTTATTATTGAAAGATATGGGTTTAACGTCATTTTGATGTCTGTAGGTTTCATGCTTGTAGTGATGTCTCTGGTACTTTGTGGTCCTTGCAACATTTCACTCACAGAATCCCCCTTAGGATCTCTTGTCGGGCTGGTTTAGTGGTGATGAATTCTTTCAGGTTCTGTTTGTTTGGGAAGGACTTTATCTCTCCTTCTATTCTGAATGACAGACTTGTGAATAAAGGATTCCCAGCTACATATTTTTTTCTGTTCATCACATTGAAGATTTCCTGCCATTCCTTTCTGGCCTGCCAAGTTTCAGTATATATGTCTGCCACTAGTCTTATGGGTCTTCCTTTGTAGGTTATAGCCTGTTTATCCCTAGCTGCGTTCAGAATTTTCTCTTTATCCTTGTATTTTGCCAGTATCACATGATATGTCATGCAGAAGATTGATTCAAGTTATGTCTGAAGGGAGTCTTCTGTGCCTCTTGGATTTCAATGCCTTTTTCCTTCCCCAGATCATGGAAGTTCTCATCTATGATTTGTTCAAGTACACTTTCAGCCCCCTTCTCTCTCTTCAGCTCTTCTGGAATTCCTATGATACGGATGTTGTTCGTTTGATTGCATCACTTAGTTCTCTAATTTTCCCCTCATACTCCTGGATTTTTTTATGTCTCTTTTTCTCAGCTTCCTCTTTTTCCATAATTTTATCTTCTAATTCATCTATTCTCTCCTCTGCCTCTTCAATCCGTGCTGTGGTCGCCTCCATTTTATTTTGCACCTCATTAATGCATTTTTTAGCTCCTCATGACTATTTCTTAGTCCCTTGATCTCTGTAGCAATAGATTCTCTGCTGTCCTCTATGCCTTTTTCAAGTCCAGCGATTAATTTTATGACTATTATTCTAAATTCTTGTTCCGTTATATTGCTCAAATCGTTTTTGATCAATTCGTTAGCTGTCGCTACTTCCTGGAGTTTCTTTTCAGGAGAATTCTTCTGTTTCATCATTTTGGGTAGACCCTGGGGTGGCTCCAAACTTCAGGGCACTTCGCCTGTACTGTCCAGAGTAACTTGTGTTTGTGGTCAGGGCCGCAGTCAGACCCGATGTCTGCCCCCAGCCCACTGCTGGGGCCACAGTCAGACTGGTGTGTACCTTATCTTTCCCTCTCCCAGGGGCAGGACTTACTGTGGAGTGGTGTGGCCCCTTTCTGGGCTACTTTCACACTGCCAGGCTTGTGGTACTGCTTCGATGGGATCTGCCCAAGGGCGTATTAGCCAGGGTGGATCCACAAGGTGCACAGGGGTGGGAGGGACAGGCTTAGGTCGCTTTGCTGTAGGTGGTCCCCTGCGGGAGGGCCCTGCAGCACTGGGAAGGAGGCAGACCCTTGGAGGGTTGGATTCACAGAAGCAGAGTTGGGTGTTTGCGTGGTGCAAACAAGTTCCGTGATGGGAACTGGTTCCCTTTGGAATTTGGGCTGGGGGATGGGAGAGGGAGATGGCGCTTGCCAGCGCCTTTTTTTCCCTGCTGAGCTGAGCTCTGTCTTCTGGGGCTCAACAACTCTCACTCCCGGTGTCCTCTTGCCCTCCTGCTCTCCGAGCAGAGCTGTTGACTTTTAACATTCCAGATATTAAGTCCCCCTGGTTGCCTGAATTCACGCAGTCCAGCCGCTTCGCTTTTGCAAGCCAGACTTCAGGGGCTCTTCCTTGCGGTGCAGGCTGCCCCTCCACTGCCCCGGCTCCCTCCCGCCGGTCCGTGTAGTGTGCACCATCTCTCTGCCCTTCCTTCCCTCTTTCGTGGACCTCTTGTCTATGCTTGGCTCCAGAGAGTCCATTCTGCTAGTCTTCTGGTGGTTTTCTGGGTTATTTAGGCACATGTGGGTGGAATCTAAGTGATCAGCAGGACACGGTGAGCATCTTCCATGCCACCCTCTTCCAGTCTCTCTCAAGGTTTCATTCATTTCTTAACATATTTCTGTCCATTCCCTCTAAGGATGTTCAGACCTTGAGCTCCTGGGTCAGAGCCAACAATAATTTTCAGTGCAGAGTTCCAGTATTTTCTATTTTCAGGAAATCTCAAGTTATCTCCAGTTTGTCAGCCTAAAAAATCCGCAATAGAGCCACAGCAGGTGAGGGGCAGAGCCATTGCCAAACCACCTATTTATTTATTTAGAGAGTGGGAGGGGCAGAGAGATGGAGGGAGAGAATCCCAAGCAGTCTCTGCACTGTCAGCACAGAGCCTGACACAGGGCTTGAACCATGACCTGAGCCTAAACCAAGAGTCGGCCAGATGCTTAACCAACTGAGCCACCCAGACACCCCTGTTTTTTACTTTTAAAAATAAACAAGCAAACTCAATATTTTCTAAAGTGTTTTGAAAAATGAATAATTCATATTCTTACAAAACTATGAGACATGGTTAGAAATTTAGAGTTTAAAATTTATCTTTCTTGATGTAGACTATGTGCCAAATATCACTGTTAGGAAGAATAATTCTTTCCCTACTAAGTGCATGTATCCCCTAAAATATACCTCAGCCCTGTAGTGAATGACAATATTTTACACTCTGTAACCTATATCCTGGAAATTCAGGCTGACACTTGTTATGATGTCACTAATGTCCCAAATTGGTATTCTGGGTTCCTTTCACCCATGATTCCAACTGCTTACAAGAGATGGGCCTAAATAATGCTTGCTCCTAAGTCAATTATTTGAAAATAGAACCTGTAATGTGAGATTTACTATGATACTCTTAACTTTGTAGTGAATTGAAGTGTTTGTAGCATCTGTAAAATTGACTGATAGTTTCTTATAGTGCCAGCAGTTCTACAGAGAATAAGACTTTTATGTTCAGAAAAGCAGCAAGGTCAAACAACTATGAAAGGTGGACTGGAAATGCTACTTCTGATTTTGTGGAAATACTGAAAGCAGCTTATACAAATGCTTTGCTTCAAGGAAGTGAATGTGTGGGGAGAAGGAGAATGCTGCCTATGGGAGGAAAATAAGGAAAAACAGATTCATGTGCCACTGATTTGAAAAATAGATGCAAATTTGTTTAGATAACATAGTTAATATCTTTTAATATTTTATCTGGGGGAATGAATGGATTGCTTTCTGTGTTCCATTTTGTTGGGTGCAAGATATACTACCATGTATTAGGAAACAAACGCCTAAGCCTATACTAGTCAAGTGGGGAGAAATTACTTTAACATTCTTCAACTCTAGTAGTCTGTTCCTTCACTCTCTAGAACTGAGACTGAGTTTTCAAATTTGCATAAGGTAGTACTTCATGTGAGGATTGGAGAGTAGGTTCTTCCTCCCTCCACCACATATATTTATGATCAAAGTCGAGTTTTCTCCCATGTATGACTTTGGTAGAGTACATCATTCCTCCCTGTGAGAATCAAAGAGATATACCCTGTTATGGGCTTATTTCTCTCCATATAAATATATTTCCTACAGCATCAAGGCCTAGTATTAATATATTATTTCATATAATTTTCACATAATTTTACTACTTTCCCCCCAAAAGTGTTGGAATACATTCTCTTAAGCATGTCCTTTCATAAATCGTTCCCTATTTCCTCCCTCTAATTTTCAAGAATACTTAGGTTAAGTAGTAACTCTTCTTTACTAATATTCTTACTCAATCTTACTGGGTAATCACTAGCCGTATGGTATATTATAATTCCTGACAAATTTGTCCATTTGCTTGCTTCTGATTCCCATGATATCCCAATAATTGCATTGCACATTAGTAAGTTTCTAGGCAGACCTATGGGGCTTCTCTACTGAGAGTCTTAATTAAACTTGTTCTAAATTAAAACAACCTTTGCTGAGACACTTGTCAGACCAGCTTTAAAGGTTTGCTTGGGACACAGGAGGCAATGCCATGATCAGTGGAAGCATGACAGAGGTCAGGACCTAAGCAGTAAACTTGATGATACACAGGGAGGTAATTTATTATACCCACTAGACCTGCTAATATGATGGAGGACAGGTAGGGAGGTAGGATGATTAGGAAAGAATGTAAAGTATTAGGACAAAGAATAAACGTGATACAATTTTGTAGTGCTATTGTACACCACCCCACCTCCTAAATATAAACCTCCAAAATAAAATGGAAACCATAGCTGTATTTTATAGTGCCAAGAAGCTGGAAAAACATTTAAACATCTAGTCAATCTTCTAGGTTTTGGTTCATTAGGGTTAGTGCTGGTCCTTGTCTTCTGAGCCTCATCCACATTTAAAAAAATTATCTGTGGATTTCTCACCATCTTATGATAAGAGTTTCACAATCAAATTCTTCCTATAATTCAATGACATCATGCTTTCTTCATCCTTTACTTGACTCACGAAAACTATTCTGAAGAAAGAAACTAATTAATCGAATTACACTAACATATAAATGAATGATAAGTTTTAATTTATTAATTTTTTATGGATATTTATATTTGACAGTAGAAAAACCCCTGCTCAGTTTATGACCAAATATGAAGCTGTAAATAAAAGGTTCAAATTTGGTACACTTTGCTGGATAAGTGTTTCCTTCTAGAATGTCTTGTTTTGACTATAGATCAAAATTTTTTGCTAAAATGCTTTTGCCCTGCAAAGGAAATCATCAACAAAATGAAAGGCAACCTACAGAATGGGGAAAAATATCTGTAAACTATCTATCTGATAACAGGTTAATATCCAATGTATATAAGTAACCCATACAACTTAGTAGCAAAAAAATAAACAATCCAATTAAAAAATGGGCAGAGGAGTTGAATAGACATTTTTCTAGAGGAGATATACAAATGGCCAATACGTACATGAAAAGGTGCTCAAGGTCACTAATCATCAGGGAAATAAAAATTAAAACCAAAATGAAGTAGCAACTCACACCTATTTAAATGACTGTTATCAAAAAGACAAGAAATAAGAAGTGTTGGTGAGGATGTGCAGAAAAGGGAAGCTTTATGCACTGACAGTGGAATGTAAATTGGTGCAGCCACTGTGGAAAACAGATGAAAGCTCCTCAAAAAAATAATAATAGAACTACCACATGATCCAGCATTCCCTCTTCGGGATATATACCCAAAGGAAATGAAATTTCTATCTCTAAGAGATATCAGCATGCTCACGTTTATTATAGCATTATTTACAATAGTCAAGGTATAGAAACAACATATGTCTATTAATGGATGAATGGATAAAGAAAATGTGTGGTTTATACACACACATATATATACATATAATAAATATGTATACATATAATATAGATATATATTAATATATTAATTTTATCATATTAGTTACATTAATAATATAATAATAATATAATATAATTACTTATACTAATTATATGAAATTATCATTAACATATTTATATTAAAATAAATGTATTGATTATATTAATAATATAATAATATATTATATTATATTAATTATATTATTTATATTAAGAATATATATATTATTATTAACCCATTAGAATAAAATCCTTCCATTAGTGACAATATGGATAGACTTTCAGGGCATTATGCTAAGTAAAATAAATCAGAAAATGATCTCACTTATAGGTGGGATCTAAAAGAGCCAAACTCGTAGAAACAGAGAGTAGATTGGTAGTTGCCAACAGCAGGGGCTTGAGGAGTGGGGAAAATGGATGAAGGCAGTCAAAATATATAAACTCAGTTATAAGATAAATCAGTTCTGGAGATGTAATGTACAGCATGGGGACCATAGTTAACAATACTGTATTGATTATTTGAAAGGTGCTCAGAGAGTAGATCTTAAAAGTTCTTATCACAAGAATTGTAACTATGTGAAGTGATGGGTGTTAACTAAAATTACTGTGCTCATCATTTTGCAATATATACATATATCAAATCATTATGTTGTAAACTTCAAACTAATGCAATGGTATATATCAATTAAATCTCAATAAAGTTGGGAAAAAACCCTAGCTCTGAATCTGATAAACATGAGTTAAATTTTGGATCTTCCACTAAATAGTTGTGTGACTTCAGGAACTTTCTAAATCTATTTCATAAAAAGCATAAAGAGCCTAAATGTCCATCAACTGAAGAATGGATAAGGAAATTGTGGTTTATATACACAATGGAGTACTACGTGGCAATGAGAAAGAATGAAATATGGCCCTTTGTAGCAATGTGGACAGAACTGGAGAGTGTTATGCTAAGTGAAATAAGTCATACAGAGAAAGACAGATACCATATGTTTTCACTCTTATGTGGATGCTGAGAAACTTAACAGAAGTCCATGGGGGAGGGGAAGAAAATAAAAAAGAGGTTAGAGAGGGAGAGAGCCAAAGCATAAGAGACTCTTAAAAACTGAGAACAAACTGAGGGTTGATGGGGGGGGAGGGAGGGGAGGGTGGGTGAGGGGTATTGAGGAGGGAACCTTTTGGGGTGAGCACTGGGTGTTGTATGGAAACCAATTTGGCAATAAATTTCATATTTAAAAAAAATAAATAATAAACAATAAATAAAAATAAAATATCAAAAAAAGCATAATGATAGTTCTTTCTTGTGGTATTATTTTGCATATTAATGATACAGTGCATGTAACTCCCTTAACTTTGTGCCTGGCCCACAGTAAACACTCAAAAAATGCTACCTATAATTATTAAGCCTCATATACAAGTTGGAAGTACTTTGCAAGCCCAACCTTTAAGATAATATATAGTACATAGATTTTTTTTTTTAAAAACTATATGTAGGAAATAATATATTCATACTTTCTATCTGGGACCCAATATTATTTAATTTTTGTTGTTTTATAGTAAATAATGTTTCTTGGTATTGACGAAACATTTCAAAAATTTTGTTATAGTAGCTCATACATTTACATAAATTTTACTTGGTTCCAATCCAGTAGATTATCTAAACGATAAGCATAATCCTATTCACTGTGTTCAGTTTTTGATTAGGAAAACAAAAACAACAGTAATAAATTGTTTTTCCTCGGACAAGTATAATTAAGGACGAATGATAAACTTTGGTTAGTAAGTAAAATATTTTTGAAATACCTCCTGAATTAGGTTTACTTATTGGTAAACCAATCTCTCTTTCACATCTTGCCATCAAGTTGTAGTCATGAGATTTGGTTAATAAAAAGCAATAAATGATACTAAGTAGAAAACCTGAAGATTGTTTCCTTTGACCCAGGCATACTAGAGAGAAGTACTTGACAGATAGTAAGTAGAATTCCTATTCTTACATCCTAGGGGATTCTGGAGAGAACAAGATAGAGTCACTTGGATAAAGTCAGATGTCACTTTTTGTTCACATTTCAAACTCTCTATTTGATTCTGAGCTTCAAGTTATGTATTTCTGTGTGTGGTGGGGGAAGGGATCATTAGAGATACCTAGGTATGAATGCAGGAGATTAAAAGTATTTAGGCTAGTGTCCCATTTTCTCAAGTATAGGGATATTATGGACTGAATTGTGTCCTCCCCCACTTCAAATTCATATTTTGAAGCCCTAACCCTCAATGTGACTGTATTTGCAGATAGTCTTTAAAGGTAATTAAGATTAAATGAGGCCATAATGGTGAGGCATTAGTCAGGACTTTTGGCCTTATAAGAAGAGGAAGATCTCACACTCTCACTTTCTTGCTCGCTTTCTTGCTCTCCCAATTTTTTTTTGTTATCTTTCACTCCTTCTGTCTGCATATGCACAAAGAAAGGCCTTTGGAATACATAGGAAGAATATGGCTGAGTAAAAGCAAGGAGGAGAGCTCTCACCAGAAACCAAACCTGCTAGCACCTTGATCTCAGACTTTCCAGCCACCAGAACAATAAGAAAATAAATTTATCTTGTGTAAGCCACACAGTTTGTGGTATTTTATTATGGCAGCCCTAGCTGACTAAGAAAAGGCCTAAGCTGTAAGTCTCTAAAAGCAACACACATAGTTATTTCCAACATGGTAAGAGATTAATAATGCAACATCTCTGAGTGGTGCCAATATTTAGGTAAGCTTGAGGTAATGTTTCGGTTCCCCAAGTTGTATAGGTAGAAAGGACTCAGAAGTTCCCTATACCCCAGTAAATCAACTTGGAAATGAGAGTGTAGGTGTACAACTCCAAGGCTTCCAGGCAGGAAAAGGAGGCTGTTTTTTGGGGTTTTTTTTGAGTGAGGACATTGAATCTTGGATAAATGACTGAGCCATGAGTTCTAGAGGTGAGTTTCAGCACATCAACCCAAGAGACCTAATGAGATTCATCTTGTCCTGTCAGTTACCAGTCCAGAGAACACACCAGTCCAGTCATTCTTCAGTAGTGACTGGCAAGAATCTAGAGATCAGTCTTCATCACAAATTCCATAAGCATACCCTTCTTGAAATATCCAGATTCCCTCTTATAGGAGAAGAGTTGAGGAATTCTGAAAGACTAAGAACTTATCTGAATCCATCAAACACAAACTGAGTCATATGAAGGAAATACTTGAATCACTGAATAAATCTAAGCCTTAGTTTATCAGGCTGGAAAATGATTCTGTAGTTCTTGTCTCTCCATCCATCTCTGACCTTGCTATCCAAAGGATGGGACCCTTCAGAAAGACCAGATTATTAATTTCTGAAGAAATAAAGATGTTACATTAGCTTTGCAAATCTTTATATAAGGTGAATAAATTTTGCAATCCTAATACACTTATTTGCTCTTGAGATCATATTGCTCCTGGGGTGAAAATTCAGTTTCCTATCATTGAACATCTGTAAGAATTTGGTAGTTATTACTTGATGTGTTGGGCTAAAAAGATTCTAAGGCTTCATCTTGACACTGTGGAAACAAATTCCATGATTGATGATAGGTGTTAGCTTTAGAAATGGGCTGCAGTAATAGAGGCACATTTTCTAAGTATTTGTTGACAGTGGCTTATATTGATGGGAGGCAGAAGTTCTCCATGTAGAAAAGAATTTCCTAAGCCCAACGCTTGACACTTGTTTAAATTGCTGGTTAGATTTCCTGATATGAAGGAAACACTGCATCCACTTCTGTCTTCTAAGAGAATGGCATATGTAATTTTAAGTGATAAATGTTCTTTTATTTAGGAAAAAGTCTTGATGGGACATTTTGCTCATCCTGGATTATTGAAGGGCATTATTCCCCCGCAGTAGTATTCAAATAGGGAAACCAGAGGATTTTGTAAAAGAAACAAATTCTCCATCACAGGTGCCCCAAACAGCTTAAAAAGTATTTTTGCTGCTGCATTTTTGCTTCTTTCGTTGAAACTTACTCATTCCAGATATCAACTACCTAATCTGATTTAAAAAAAAAAAAAAGAATCCATGCCAAGAGCTTTAAAGCATCTTCACAAGTAGCAGTTCTTTAGCTGAGACCTTCTTATGTTGCCTAATCGATTAATGGTTCTTGGTGGGAATTTCACTCAGTGGAGGATAGTGGCTACGAAGATAGATATTTAGGGCAATCCAGTCATACTTGATGCATTTGTAAAGACAGCCATGCCTGCCTTACTGATTTCTTCAATGATTCTTAGGAACTAGTTTTATATTTATCTTTTTAATGTCATAATCAGTTGCCAAAGGAGGTGACTTATTCAGAAATTGTTCAGATATTTTACTATAAATAGTACTATTATTCTTGTGATTATTATTTATAAATAGGACCTAACCAAGGTTTTATATAATGTATTCTTCAGTCAATTTGGAGTTGTTAAGTTACTTAAGAGTTTTAAAAATCCTGTCAATATTAGGAAGAAAAGTACACAAAATAAAAAATGTGGAGCAAAGAAGGACAAATACAGACTTAATCAGTATAAGGATAGAGAAAGTGCAAGAAAATCATAGGATTGACTGGCTTTCTTTTTTTTTATTCTTCTTCAATCAAGGTCACATTTCTTAGATAAAAGTAAATTAATTGTCTAATTTCTTGGCGCATAGTAGGCACCCAATTCACTTAAAACATTCCCAGAATATGCTACAATATGAATAAAATAATCTCATTATATTTGACAGTTTGATACTTAAAAATTAGTTTTATAATTCATACATGTAAATCAAAACAATACCAATATATAATATATTGTCAGATCTTTATACATACTCTATTATTATACATATAACATTACACTGCAATTATTACTGTATATATCTTTCTACCTTAAAAGACTATGACCTCTTTAAGGGTCATGCTTTCATCATCTGTGTATCACAGAGCTTCTTGTGAAGAGTAGGTACTCAGAAAATATGTGTTGAATATTGGTTGAATATTGGTTGAAAATTGGTTGAATATTGGTTGGTAATGATAGTCATTTTATTTTCCATTTTTAAAAAGATGAGGATTGAACTTCCTACAATCATATATGTTTCTACAATCCTAAAAGATGAAAGTAGAGCAGCCATTCGTTAACAGTCTGATTACCTATATATCAAGCAGCAGCATAATAATAATACTTTTACCTCCATCATTAATATGCATATAATTAGTTTCAAGATTGCACATGTCTAATAAGATGATTCCGCTATTTAGGAGACCTTTAACTCTGCCAGAATGTCATGGAAATAGATTCAGGCATGCTCTTTCTAGATCATCTCAATAATAAGTTATAAATGTAACTAATACTTACTTTGTAGTTGGAAAACATATCTAAATACAGTGCCTATCAACTTTACTAATGTTTCAATGTTTATCGTAATTGAGACCCGTGAAATTATATAAAATAAAATCACACAAGGAAATTTTTAATTATGTTCCAGAGTGCATGCATGTTAGTAAATGAAATTGATATTCTGTTACCTAAATAGAATAATTATTAAATCTAAAATCCAAATTGCATCATTCTAATGTTTTTATTTATTTTTTAAGAATGTCTTGTTTCAAATAACCATTTTTTGTTTTTCACATCATAGTACAGAATTTCAGTGCTCCTGTTAGGTTGATAAAGAAACTACTGCATGTATTTTTCCAGGTATGAATAATTACATTTTTAGTCACAATAATTGTACAACTTTGTACCAGAAGATCCAATAAAGATAAATTATAACCACTTTAGAAGTGGCCTTTGGCATAATTGTAGCAGAAAAATGGGGAGAAAGCATGCTACGCTAGTGCTCCAATATCATTTATATGAACAAATACTGCATATCATATTTAAACTATTTTTAATTATTATGTTACTTTCAATGAAACCTTTGTATGATTGTGAACATTATTTCTTAGGAGTCAATGGACAATACTGAAGATACTCCATAATGTCAGCAAATACAGTTTTAACTGAAAATCAAAATCTATAGTGCAAGCAAAACCATTATTTAAATTCATGGTGGGGGCACCTGGGTGGCTCAGTTGGTTAAGCCTATGACTCCTGCTTTCGGCTCAGGTCATGATGTCACAGTTTATGAGACTGAGCCCTGCAACAGGCTCTGAGCTGACAGTGTGGAGGTTGCTTGTGATTCTCTCTCTCTCTCTCTCTCTCTCTCTCTTTCTCTCTCTCCCCTCCCTCACTCATGCATGTGTGTGCACATGCTCTCAATCAAAATAAATGAATAAACTTAAAACAAATAAAAAATAAAAGCATGGAAATATATTTCACATGTGACCTGTTACACCTGGCTGAATTGTTCATTTCCTTCTCAAAATTGAACAAAACTGATGCAACCAACATGAAAATTTTGGGGAATACAATGCTTGGAAGTAAAAAAAGAATTTCAGAGAGAAAGTTATATTCTTAGCCTCAGATTGAAAAATATATATATATTTTACTTTTATGCAGCTCTAGGCCCAAGTTGTAGCATTTCATATTAGCCAATCTATGACCATTACTTCTTCGAAACTTCCCAGAAAACTTTCTCTGATGAAAGTCAGTGCACAAGAATTTCCTTTGCTTTGTATATCTTGCAATAATACTTTGTCTTATGTGTTCATAACTTACAGATCCTCTTAATTACATATGCATTTCCACAGACAAATTATGAGCCCTGTGAGCATGAAATGTCAGATATGATGTGTCTGTATAAAGCAGTGACCAAATGAATGCTACATAAACGTCTTATTAATAGCCCTAAAAACATGTGATTGTTGCAATTTGCCACTTATGAAAAATAAATACTGATTTTCAAAGAAATCCACAAATTCTTAATTTCAAGGCAAATGGAATACAAAGATACTAACAATCAAGTAGTTTTTTATTCTAAAATTGATCATTTTACTGAAACTGGGCCTGCTATTTTTATTGCATACAATATTTAGTTTGCCAAACATTTAAATCATACTTAAAGTCAAATCAAATAATGAAATACCAAATTGTAATATTTCTTTGATTGGAAATAGATTATATTAATTCAGTAAGAAATGGGCAGAAGACATGAATAGACACTTTTCCAAAGAATACATCCAGATGGCCAACAGACACATGAAAAGATGCTCAACATCACCCATCATCATAGAAACACAAATCAAAAGCACATTAAGGTACCACCTCACACCTGTCAGAGTGGCTAAACTTAGCAACTAAGGAAACAACAGATGTTGGCGAGGAGGTGGAGAAATGGGAACCCTCTTGTACTGTTGGTGGGAATGCAAACTGGTGCAGCCACTCTGGAAAACAGTGTGGAGGTTCCTCAAAAAATTAAAAGTATAACTGCCCTATGACCCAGCAATAACGCTACTAGGAATTTATCCAAAAGATACAGGACTGCTGATTCATAGGGGCACTTATACCCCAATGTTTGTAACAGTGCTTTCAACAATAGCCAAATTATGGAAAGAGCCCAAATGTTCATTATTTGGATGAATGGATAAAGAAGATGTGATTTATATATACCATGGAATACTACTTGGCAATGAGCAAGAATGAAATCCTGCCATTTGCAACAACGTGGATGGAACTGGAGGGTATTATGCTAAGTGAAATAAGTCAGTCAGAGAAAGACAGATATCGTATGTTTTCACTCATATGTGGAACTTGAGAAACTTAATGGAAGACCATGGGGGACGGGAAGGGGAAAAATAGTTTCAAACAGAGAGGGAGGCAAACCTTAAGCAACTCTTGAATGCAGAGAACAAACTGAGGGTTGATGGGGGGGGGGCTAGGAGGGCTAAATGGGTGATGGGCATTGAGGAAGGCACTTGGGATGAGCACTGGGTGTTGTATGTAAGCAATGAATCACGGGAATCTACTCCCAAAACCAAGAGCACACTGTATACACTGTATTTAGCTAGCTTGACAATAAATTAAAAAAAAAAAAAGAAATAGATTATATTAAAAAATTAAATGATCTAAAATGGCATTTAATAATGATACTTAATGGAAAATATCACACATGTTTTGTCCAATCATTCTGCGTGGTTTATGACATACTTTCCATGGTACATAAATAGCAGAAGTACTAGGGGCGCCTGGGTGGCGCAGTCGGTTGAGCGTCCGACTTCAGCCAGGTCACGATCTCGCGGTCCGTGAGTTCGAGCCCCGCGTCAGGCTCTGGGCTGATGGCTCAGAGCCTGGAGCCTGTTTCCGATTCTGTGTCTCCCTCTCTCTCTGCCCCTCCCCCGTTCATGCTCTGTCTCTCTCTGTCCCAAAAATAAATAAAAAATGTTGAAAAAAAAAAAATTAAAAAAAAAAAAAAAAGCAGAAGTACTAAACTTTAGGGTCATAAGTGTGTTGAAGGAACAATATATAATGAAGGACACAGGCTAGAACATATAAAGTCTTATTAACTTAGCTGTAAAACCTTCTCCTTATATAGAGATGATTAATTTGTATGATCAATTTGTATGATCAATTGCTAGAACAAGGTGCTAATTAAAACAACTTTTGGGGGGTTTGTTAACCAAATAGGCCAGTCAGCTATGTAAAAATATACTTTGTTTCTTGGTCACACACTATAAATCTTCTACTAGTTTTATCGTAAAAATAGTCATGAAGGAAACTTAAAAAACAAAAGTTTATGGATAGCTCACTGCAGCCCATTGTCAGCGCTGATTATGGGTCAGTAGCATCAGCAGAAACGTGCAACACTTGAGGGTGAAGTCACCAGTAGACTTGATAAGTCATCTTTCTTTGAAGTAAACATAACATTCTTCCACTCTTATAAAAAATCTCAGATATGATTGGCTGCTTTTATTTGTGTCAATTTCACTCTAACTTATAATACTTTATAGTTAAATTTGACATTTTCAGCAAAAATCACAGCATGAATGATCGTTGCGTTCTTCATAGGTTTTGGCTTTACCCTATCAAGGAACTTGAAATAATTAAAAAATAATGTTCTTCAAAATGATTGATTTTATCAAACAAGTCTCGGTTGGCTTGCAACTTCCTTGACTCCTCAGCTCATCACTATTCCACATATTCTCCATATTGTCAGATCCTCTCTCTATGATTAATTGATCAAAAACAATGACAAGACAAAAGTGTAAATTGCACAAACTTTGTGCCCTTAGTATCTTTCGCAAAGCATATTTTCTCGGATAAGTGAACATATGTGAAGTAATAAATCTATAAAGCTGTTTATGAGATATTGCTGCAAAAGTCAAATTATAAGTCATAATTTATGTGTAAAATGATATATGCTCACTAAAGTTTATCTTCATTTTCTTTTCTTTTGGGGTGGTGCTGTGCTTTTCTATTTTGGTTTCAGTTGGGGGTTTTCATTCTGAAGAAGACAAAAAGAGATATTTCTCGGTTAGCAGTGGGTTTTTGGTGCAGGAAAATGCTAACAGCCATTGTGGCTAAATGGTTGCCCAATAAGTGACCACAGAATGCAGTATTTTGAAGAGCTTACTAAGCAACTGAAACTACCAGAGAAATTACAGTTCTGCAGAGGAGATTAAGATCCTAGGAATAAATGGATGAATTCTGTATAGACATGTGCTGTCCTATATGATGAGGACTGGACATATAGAGGAGGGGTATTGGGAACTTGAAATGTGGCTAGTTCTAATTAAGATATACTGTCAGTGTAAAATATACACCAGTTTTCAAAGACTGATTATGAAAAAAATGTAAAATATCTTATGATAAGCACAACTATGACCATTCTTCACTTTGTCTACAATAATAAAGCTTAACCAGACAATGAATACTCTAATAAAGATTACATTTCCCAGCTTTCTTTGTAGCTAAATGTTGCCATGAAGCCTGGTTCCAGCCAATGAGATGTAAATAGAAGTGACATATGCAACTTCTTTAAAAGTAAATTAAAATCCATGTTGTTGCAATTTTTTTTTTAATTTTTTTTAACGTTTATTTATTTTTGAGACAGAGAGAGACAGAGCATGAACGGGGGAGGGTCAGAGAGAGAGGGAGACACAGAATCTGAAACAGGCTCCAGGCTCTGAGCTGTCAGCCCAGAGCCCGACACGGGGCTCAAACACTTGGACCGCGAGATCATGACCTGAGCCGAAGTCGGACGCTCAACCGACTGAGCCACCCAGGCTCCCCTGTTGCAATTTTTTAAAACCTAAAAAAAGTAAATTAAAATGTCCTGTATTTATCATCTCCTTCTGCAACGCTGGCTGGAATTTAGATAAGTGGTAGAGTAGGGTAAGCATCTTAGGTCACAAGATAGAAGCTATATATTTAGGGTGGCTGAGCAAAAAAGAATGATCCTGAGTTCATAGAGTTATCATGCAAGCCTTAGAACACTGATGCTAGGACTGTTTCATGACAATAAGGTAAATTGTATATTGTCTAATCTGTTTTTAACTACTGCATGGTATTTCATGATGAATGTGCATCTGTCATAGATTATTTATCCACTTTTGGAGTAATGGACACTCAAGTTACTTCCTGCTTACTACCATCACAAATATCACTGCAATTATGTCCCCATATGGATCTAGGTGAAGATTTCTGAGATATTATTCAAGGGAATGATTGCTGGTAAATACAATATATATATATTACATTTGTTTAAATAGTGCCAGGTTTTTTTCTTCTCTATAGTGGTTGTACCAATTTATACTCCCTTCAGCTAGCACTTTTAGGCTAGACCAGGTGGTAAGACACCATGGCAGTCAATGGCAATATACTCAATTTGCATGTCCCGAACTAAAGAGGGGAAAATCAGCCTCACAAAAGCTCCATGAGGGAAAGAATGGTGTCTGTTTTTAGACTCTGTTGTAGACCCAACAACTGACACACATAGTAGTAGCTCCATAAATATTTGTTGAAAAAAATGAGTGAGCATATAGATTTTACAAAGATGAAGTTGTACATTCACAAAAACAATCACTCCATGTGGTCGTGATTCACAATTAATAGGGAAAGCCTGATAGGGTACACATTTCTGCTTGAAACATATTCCTTTCAGGTCTTCATTTTGCTTGCTCCTTAATTCAGGTCTCTGATCAAATGTTTCCTTCTCAGGGGAGACATTCTTCATTATCCTATCTAAAATAGCATCCTACCTCTGCAACCAACCATTATACTATATTCTCTTCTCTTGTTTCATTTTTCTCCAAGTACTAAAAGTTCCTAAAAATTTAATATATATATAATAAGGTTATATATATGTGTGTGTGTGTATATATATATATATATATAATTATACATACCAAATTATATAGATACCAAAACTGTATATACAAAAATTATATAAATACCAAATATATATATAAATATATATAAATACCATATATATATACACATATATATACTGACTTCCCCATATATATATATATATATATATATGCTGACTTCCCCATTTAGATGTAAATTTCATGAGGGTAAGGGCTATATCCCCAGTTCCTAAAATAGTACAGTACTTGGTGCAGAATAGGTACTCAGTATACTTGCTAAATGAGTGAACAAACCGTTCTATAATCACTCAATCAGTATGTATTGAATCACTCCACATAGAATAACTATGCTAGGCACTGTGGAAAAACTCAGGTGTACGATACAAATCCATGATCTCAAGCTGCTTATAGTCTAACAAAGCAGAAAAGACAATGCATACAAAAAGCTAATAATGCCAGTGTAAGGAAAAGAAATAACTAATGAGTGGCTATAGGAACTCAGAGGGTACAAAGACCATATGTAGGTTTCTCTGAGAAGATGGAGTGTGAGGTAGGTTGGTACTTAAGTTGGCAAAGTGGGAGGTGTGGACTCTCTAGGGGAAGTGACCTGTATAAGCAAATAAGAACCTCAAAGAAAATATTTCGTCAAATATGCAATATAGCTTTCCAGTTTTACAAAGCACTTTCACATATATTTTATCACCTAATCCTCCTGATAATTTTTGAGGTCATCAGGGAGGGACTAATGTCCAAACTATTTTTGAGGAAACTGAAGCTCAGATACTAATTTGCTTAAAGTCACTTGACTGGAGTTGGAAGCAAAATCCAGGTTTTCTGATTCTTAATCTAGAGCCCTGTCTTCAGTACCAGGAGCCAAAGGGCAGAGCTATTACACAGCTGGGACCTTGTTTCTAAACATAATTATGAGGTGTTTCTCCTGGACATGTTTGGATAACTGTGGCTGATTGTGTTTATATTACCCGTGTTTATTTGTGTTTGCCTAATCTCCCCATTAGATTAAGCACCTCCATAAGGGTTGGGTTATGACCTCTATTTCCCTTGTAATTTCCACAGAACATAGTACAATTAAGAGGTGTTGATTGGCCTATCTCTATTGTAAAGCAGTATCATGTTAAAGAAAATGAAATAAATTCTAAAAAAATACATTATGAATTAAATTATTTGTAGATTAAGTTATAGAATTGTTTACACACATAACCTACATAATTTCATCAATAGATGATTGCCTTCTGCCAGTGACTACTCAGATTCTTAAAGATATCTATTTATATATCATTCTCATCACAGACTGAAGGTCAAACTAACATTTCAGTTGCAGATTTTTAAAAGCAAAAGGGGAATCTATTGCTTGGATTGTATTTATCAGACATTAAATCACTCTACACATTATGTGTAGAGTATATATACTTTTAAAAGTTTATTTTTATTTATTTTGAGAGAGAGAGAGAGAGATTGCGAGCAGGGGAGGGGCAGAGAGAGAGGCAAACAGAATTCCAAGCAGGCTCTGCACTGTCACCACAGAGCCTGATGCAGAGCCCAAAACCATGAACCATGAGATCATGACCTAAGCTGAAATCAAGCGTCGGTTGCTTAACTGAGCCACCCAGGTGTACTGTATGTTAAAAGAGCAGGAACTAAGCATCTTGTTTTATTTTACAGAGAGAGCAAGTGCAAGTCGGGGAGAGGGGCAGAGGGAGAGAGTGAGAGAATCTCAAGCAGGCTCCATGCTCAGTGCAGAGCCTGATGCAGGGCTTGATCCCACAACCCTGGGATCATGACCTGAGCCGAAATCAAGAGTCGATCGCTGAACTGAGCCACTCAGGTGCCCTGAGCATCTTATCTTCATATAAAATTTTACTTAAGAAATTGCTAAACTAAATAACCTGGTGATAATTTTCATACTTGACTTGAATCCGAAGGAGGGGGAAAGTGTTTCTATTTCAACCTATGTCTAAGATGCCTCTCCATTTCTCCCCCTTTTTTTAATTTAGCAGATTAGTAGCAAATTATTCCTATATCCTAGACATTGTAATTAGGGCTAGGATCATATTACATAATATTTTAAAATCATGAATGAAATTAAATTGAAATATGGTTTAAAAGTAATATAAAAATATAAGCCACAACATAGCAAGAGCTATAACATTAATTATTTGACCATACATTTGTCAGTTCTGACTCTAAAACAGTTTTCAAACTTTGCATTAGGAAAAAAAAATATGTCTATAACTATTGTTAAAGAACAGGAAATTACTTCCACATTAGGTTTTTTTTATTTCCCTTTCTTTTTTTACCTGGAGTTTTAAGTGCAGAGAGTTAAAGTATTCATGTCACACACTCAAAATCAGTCTATACTTGGCAACTCTTATTTATGCTCAATATAGTCTCTTGAATATGTTTCAATGTTGTAAAATATTAGCACTGTTGTGTGTATATATTTAATATCCTAAATGGTAGTGTGTTATAGAGCTCACTTAATTTATTTTTTTAATTCAACCACCCTTTCTAATTTTTAAAAGGTTTAAAAATAAAAATCATATATATTTAAGGTGTACAACATGATGATTTGATATACGTATAAGTGAAATGATTCCTACATTCAAGCTAATTAGCATATGTCCTCACATAGTTATTTTTTGCTTGTAATGAGAACACCTGAAATCTGCTCTTAACAAATTTCCAGTATTCAATGCAGTGTTATTAACTATAGTCATCATGCTGTACATTAGATCTCTAGAGTTATTCATCTTACACAACTGTAACCTTGAACTCTTTGACCAACATCTCCCCATTACCCCCACTTTCCTTGCATCTGGTTACCACCATTCTTATTTCTGCTTCAAGTATTTGATATTTTTTTAGATTTCACATGTAAAATCATGCAGGTGTGTGTGAGAGAGAGAGAGAGAGACTTTACTAAGCATTGTGTCTTCAAGGAATGGATATATAAAAAGGTGCTGAACATCACAAATCATCAAGGAGATGCAAATCAAAATCACAATGAAATGTCACCTTATAACCAGTAGGATGGTGGGTATCTAAAAGACAAGAGATAATAAGTGCTGGCAAGGATGTGAAGGAAAGGGAACTCTTGGGCACTCTTGGTGGCAATGTAAATTGGTACAACTGCCATGGAAAACAGTATGGCAATTCCTCAAAAAACGAAGAATAGAACTATCAAGAGATCTAGTAATTTCTCTTCTGTGTATATATCTGAAGGAAATGAAATCACTATCTAAGAGAGATATCTGTGCATCCATGTTCATTGCAGCATTATTCACAATAGCTGATAAATAAAGACATTGTGGTATATAAATACAATGGAATGCTATTTTAAAAAGGAGAGCTTGCCATTTGCAACTACATGGATGGACCTTTCTAATTTTGTAATATACATAATATTATTTTACTGTTCAACATTTGCATTATGATTTTGAAGTTGTTTCAACAGCTTATCATTTATTATATTATAAATAATTAGAATTGCATTTAGAATTTTCAAGCATACAGTTAGGTTTAGTGAATTTTAGAGTGAACACTCACATATTCACCACCTAGACTCCACCTATAATATTTTACTATATGTTGTTTATCAAATATCTATCCATCTTTTCTAACTTTATCACCTATGAATACATTTTACTTCTGGAATATTTCAAAATAATTTGTAGACATTAGTATATATCACCATAAATATTTCATAATGTATATCATCTAGGGCTCAATACTTAATAGTGTTTCTATTTAAAATTTACACACATGAAACACACAAATCTTGGGCATATTTGTGTGACAAATTAATATGCCCAGTAATCTGAACTCCACCCCAAATATAGAACATTAGCACTACCAGAAATTTTCTTCCTACCCCTTCCACCACATAAATTTCTACTCCCAACCTCGAACACTACTATTTTTACTTTTTTTAAACATAAATTAATTTTGCTTAGTTTAGAACTTTATATAAATAGAATCACGTAGTCCGTAGCTTTTGTATAAGGCGTATTTCACTAAGAACTTTGTGTCTTATTTTCATCACTGTAGTATTCTACAGTATAAACAAAGCATCATTTGTTTATCCATTCTCCTATTGATGAACACCTGGGTAGTTTCCAGTTGACTATTATGAATAAACTTGTTATGAAAAATCCTTATACAACTATTTTTGTAGGACATATACTTTCATTTCTCTTGAGAAATACCTAGGAGTAGAATTAATAGCCATAGTGTAGATGAATGTAGAAGAAACATCAGATCTATTTCCATAGTGGCTATACCATTTTATATTCTCACCAACATTGGTGATGCCTGTCATTTTAATTGTAGCCAGATTTGAGGGTCAGTAGTAGTAGCTTTAATTTTTATATATCCAAAGATAAATTATGTGATTATTGACCTTTCATATAGTATCTTTCTTTTAATTTTTTTTTTTTTACAGAGATAGAGCATGAGTGGGGTAGAGGCAGAGAGAGAGAGAGAGAGAGAGAGAGAGAGAGAGAGAGAGGATCTGAAGCAGGCTCCAGGCTCCAAGCTGTCAGCACCGAGCCTGATGTGGGGCTTGAACTCATAAACCAGGAGATCATGACCTGAGCTGAAGTTGGAGGCTTAACCGACTGAGCCACCCAGGTGCCCCTCATTTAGCTTCTTTCGGTGAGTGTATGTTTGAATGGTTTGTCTCTATTTTTTTTACTGGATTTTTCAAAATTATTATTGAATTGTAGAGTTTTTGTAGCATATTTATCAGGTTTTGCTATCAGTGTATCTGGCTTCCTCCATTTTCTTAGTTTTTATAGGGTTGACATTGTTTTTTCTTTAAATTTTTGATAGAATTCAACAGAAGTCATCTTGACCTAGAGTATTCTTTGAGGGAAGATTTTTGATAATGAGTTCAATTTTATTAGTAGATAGATGGCTATTAAGATATTTAAACTATGCCAATTTTGATGCATTGTATATTTTAAGAAATCTATCCATTTGATCTAAGTTGCCAAATTTATTGACATAAACTTGGTAATAATATTATTTTATTACCTTTTAAATACTTGTAGGATCTTTAGTGGTATACTTTCTAATATTTCTGATGTTGGTAATTTATATTTTCTTGGTTTTTGAGTAGTCTAGCAAAAGGTTAAACAATTTTCTTGCTCTTTTCAAAGAAACTATTCTTGACCTTGCTATTCTTTATCAGTTTTGAAAAATTTCTATATCCTTAATATCTGCTCCTATCTTTTTATTTATCTTTTATTTTAATTCCAGTATAGTTAACATATAATGTTATATTATTTTCAGGTCTACAATATACTCAACAACTCCATACATCACCCAGTGCTCTCACAAGTGCACTCTTTAATGCCTATCACCTGTTTCACCCATTCCCCCGCCCCCATCCATCTCCTCTCTAGGAACCATGAGTTTGTTTTCTGTAATTAAAAGGCTGTTTCTTTATTTCTCTCTCTCTATTTGCCTTGCTCACTTGTTTTGTTTAATTCCATGATGGAGCTAGAGAGTATAATGCTAAGTGAAATTAGTTACTCAGAGAAAAACAAATACCATCTGTTCCTATTTGTATTACTTCCTTTGTTCAACTTAATTTACGTTTTTGTTTTTCTATCTTCTTATGTTGGAATCTTAGGTCACTGACTTTATAACTTTTTTTTTTCTTCTAACACATTGAGCCTTGGATTGCAAGGAACTTGTTCTGTGAGTGTTCTGCAAGATGAGCAAAATTTATAATAAATTTTAACTTGAAAAACGAGCAATGTCTTGCAATATGACTAGTACATGATGCCAAATGTCACATGATCACAACTGAGCCGATGGTTCTTGAAATTCACTTTGATATACAAGTGCTTTGGATTACAAGCATGTTTCTGGAATGAGTTATGTTCACAAAGGTTTTACTGTATACATATTTACAGCTATGTATTTTCCTCTGAACAGTGTGTTAGCTACAATTCATGAATTTTCTGTAGTGGTATGCTCAGATTTCTTTGTCTTTTATGTGTCTACTGTAGGATTTTGCTTTGTGGTTACCATGAGGCTTACATAAAACATCTTATATTTATTACAGTCCATTTAAAGCTGATAAAAACTTGACTTCGAACACATATTAAGGCTTTACTTTTTTACTCTTGTCCCCATTTTATGTTTTAGATATGACAATTTACTTCTTTTTAGTTTGTGTCTCCATTAATAAATTATTATAGTTGCATTTATTTTTAATACTTTTGTCTTTTAATCTTCATACTAAATTTAGCAGTGATTTGCCCACCACCATCACAAAACTAGAGTATGATGAATTTATATATTTACATTTACCAGTGAGATTCACACTTTTATATGTTTTCCTGTTACTAATTAGTACCTTTTCATTTCAGCTTGAAGTCCTTTTAACATTTGCAGGATTGGTCTAGTGGTGATGAAATCCTACAGCTTTTGCTTGTTTGGAATCGTCTATCTATGCCCTTCAGTTCTGAAAGATAAATTTTCCAGGTATAATATTCTAGGCTGGCAAATTTTTTCCTTTCAGCATTTTGAATAGATTGTGCCATTACTTTCTGGCCTACTGAAAAATCTGCTGGTGGACTGATGGGGATCCCCTTGTATGTAACAATTTGTCTCCCCTTGCTGCTTTTAAGATTCTCTCCTTGTCTTTAATATTTGACAATTATAATGTGTCTCAGTGTGGATATGTTTAGATTCCTCTTATTTGGAGCTCTCTGGATTTCTTGGATCTAGATTCCTGTTTCTTTCCCCAGATTAGGGAAAATTTCATCCATTATTCCTTTCACTAAGCTTTCTTTTCCTTTGTTTCTTCCTCCTCCTCCTCCTTCACCTCCTCCTCCTCCTCCCCTTCTTCTTTCTTCTTCTTTTTCTTCTGGATCCTATGAATACAAAGTTTGGTGTATTTGAATTTGCCCTATAGTCTCTTAAGCTATCTTCCTTTTTTTCACTATTTTTTTCTTTTTTCTCCTCTGAGTGAATCTCAGGCCCGTATCTTTGGGGTTGCTGATCCTTTCTTTCACTTGATCTAATCTGTTGTTGAACCCCTCTATTGAAGTTTTCAGTTTAGTTAGTGTATTATTCACCTCTGTGACTTCTGTTTGGTACTTTCTTGTATTTTCTGTACCTTTGTTGAAATTCTCACTTTGTTCATTCATTATTCTCCTGACCTTGGTAAGAATTTTTATAACCATAATTTTAAGCTCTTTATCAGGTAAATTATTTATCTTTGTTTCTGGAATTTTATCTTGTTCTTTTGTTTAGAATATATTCCTCTGTTTCTTAATTTTCCTTAACTCTTTGTGCTGGATTCTGCACATTAGATAAAACATTCATCTCATTCAGTTTTGACAGGTTGGTCTTATGTAGGAGATAAAACTTATTGTTTAGCCCAGCCCAAGCTCTTGTCTCTCAAACTTTTGACATTGTCTGTGTTCTTAGTGGCCCCCAGTGGTTGAAGGTGTGTCAAGACGTGTCAGTGTCCCAAAGTAGAGCATCTCAGTCAGTACCCAGATGTAGGTTGATTGAAAGCCAGACCCTCAGGCAACAGCTTTTAAAGTATGAAGCTAGACTTCTTTCAGGGAGAGACTGGGAGATGAGTGTTTATGTCTGCTCTCTCTGTGCTGAGCCATAGGAGAATAACTGGTTAAGAACTGCTTCTTTCCTTGCTGTAGTCCTGTGGGGCTCATGAATGCAAGTCCTGGTGGCCACCAGAGCCAGGCAACCAAGAGTTGCATTCTCTGGGTGGCAGCCATAAAAGCTAGTGCATCAGACATGTGTAAAGTCTCCTTCCAGGGCAACACCAGTGACTTTGAGTGGGTCAGAGGGAGGATTGCCATCAGCTCCTAAATGTGTGCTAAATTAGAGGCCTGACTCTTAGGCAACAGCTTTCAAAGTATGCAAATAGGCCTTTTTCAGGTAAAGACTGGAAGTTGAGCATCTCTGTCTATTCCTTCACCTCTGACCCCTGAAGGGATAGTTACAGGAAGTCCTTATATTTCCATTAAGAACTGTTTCTTTGTTTCCTATCATCTGTGGGTCTCATGGACATAAGCACAATTACTTTCTTTTCTGTATATAGAAATGGAGCAGCACTACTTATAAAATCTCAAAACATTCTGGCTTCATATGAGGAATATTTTGCTACAAGATAAATGGTCTCCAATGATCTCCTTGAATACATGTGAGCTCAAGCCTAACCTTTAAAAGAAATAGATAGTGTTAAATGCCAAACAGGTATTTATGAGATATAGTAATATGTAACATTGGCCAGCCTCTAATATATTTTTAGTTTAAGTAACTTTACTTGCCATTAGTGTTTTGGCAAAAGTGATATTTAAAATATTTAACAAGTAGCATAACACAAGCCTCAGTAAATCATGCTTGGGTACCGGTCTTTTAGAAGAGCTTCCACATTAAACTATTAGTGTGCCTTTACTAGTGTATACTGGCTCCCCTGGACCTTATATCTTCCTGTGAGGATAAAGGAAACTGGCTTAGAAATCTGGGGGAGGGGTAATTTAATCTGCATCTTTAATGAAAGTTCTATCAATTTATAAAGACTGTTAGAAGACAAAACTGATTTAATCTAGAGGAGTTAATCAAGACTAAGAAAAAAGACCTATTTCCATAATCATGCAATTTTGGGGATATCTGTAGAAAAAGTTCTAGAGTGACAGAAGACAAATGAGGCCATTCTTTTCCAATTGGTGGTATGGTCTTTAAAGAAGAGAAAATGCTATTCTAGGAAGGTTGGAGTTCCTGAAGAATCATAATAGCGATGACTTAAGGTGTTATGAATATTGATAGAAGTGTTGAGATGGTAGAGTAGTAGGAGGACCCTATGGTTTCCTCATCTTTCATACACAGCTAGATAAATATCCAATCTTTTGAACACCCAGGAAATGAATCTGAGGACTGAAAGAACAAACTGCACAACTAGAATAAGAAAAGAGGCCACATGGTGGAAGATAGGAAGTGCAGAGACGTGATTTGGGAGAGAAAAGAACCACCTGTGCTATGAAGGGCAAGGAACCCAGATTATACAGGGGAGAGAAAGAGAGAGAGAGAACAGAGTGCAGAGCATTGCACAAGAAAAGCACTTCCCCAAAACCACTAATGGGGAAAATGAGAGGGGCTGATAATCACAAGTTTTTACAAGCAGCAGAGGTCAATGTCTGAAGTTTTGGAAGCTGTGCCATTGCTGGGTGGAGCCTGGTGAGAGTAGAAGTATTCCTGTGGAAAAGGAGGACAGATGCCCAAGAGCAAACAGCATGGTCTGAGGATCCCCTGGGTCACATTGGCAAAGATAATTCCTCTTCTTGGGAGTGCTTTTGAAGAGGTGGAACCACCTCTCCAGGGACAAAAGAACCAGTGGGCACCATTGACCTGCCCCATTCTTTAACATTCATGCAGACACGCCTACTGAGGGCAGCTAACTTGAATACTGTTGTTTTGTTGTTGTTCTTATTGTTGTTGTTGCAAGCCCTTGCATGTTCATGCAACTAGACTTCTGAGACAAATGGGTACCAGCTACAGTGTGGCAAGACCCTCTTCCAGAGGATCAGCATGGGTTTGTGCCATGCTGATTCCCTGAAATTTGGACTTTTGAAACCAGCAGTGTGAGATAAAACAAAGGAGCACTGTGCTGCTGGGTGAGCAGAAGGCTTGGACACAGACAGGGTGAAGTCAGGAATCTGAGGGATGACTGGGAAAAATGACAGGAGATTGTTCTCTTCTGTGAGGGCTTCCAGGACAGCAGTGGGCACAAGATTTCTTCTTTAGGGACAAGAGATCTGGCTGATGCCATTTTTACCCACTGCTCATCAGCAGACTGACTTCAGTGAGTAGCACAGTGCCCACAGTGGAGGCTTGAGCCACTTACACCAAGTCTTTCCCCCCTCCAGATTTTTCAGGTGCTTTTTTACTAGGGCAAGTATGGCTGAGAGTCAGAGCATCAGCAGACTCCTCCACCAAAAGACTGGCACAAACCCCCCACATCCACCAAGTCTATTGACTATAAAGTGTTGCAAAGCTTCAGCTCTATGGGAAATAGGATCTAGCCTCTTTAAACAGGCAGACCAAAGACACCTAGTTAAAACTCACCATACAGTGTCCAAGGTCTAAACACTCCCCATAGCAGGCAAGGAGAAACTCTGCAGAGGATTGACCTGAGGGAAAGAGCAGCCAAAACACAGAAGCAGAGTGCACACAACATATACCAGAAACATTTCTTGAAGCACCAGTTCCTGGACATTATATGACCTCATCTTAATATAACCATTACTTTCAGGAACAAGAAACATAACAGGTTTTCCTAACATAGAAAAGAAAGAGACCTAGACAAAATGCCAAGATGGAGGAATTCATCCCAAAAGAAAGAACAAGATGAGTTCATGGCCAGGGATATAAACAAAACAAATATAAGTAATATGCTTGATCCAGAAGTTAAAACAACAATCATAAGGATACTAGCTGGATTTGAGAAAAATATAGGAGACACCAGGGAGTCCCTTTCCACAGAGATGAAAGACCTAAAAACTACTCAGGCCAAAATAAAAATGGTATAACTGAGATGCAGCAAAACCGATAGAAGCAATGAACACAAGAATGGAAGACGCAGAGGAATGAATAAGTGTTATAGAAGATAAAATGATAGAAAATAATACAGCTGAAAAGAAAAGGGAAAGAAAAATATTGGATCACAAAAGTAGACTTAAGTAACTCAGTGACTCCATAAAGCTTAATAACCTTATCATAGGAGTCCCAGAAGAAGATGAGAGGGAAAAGAGGGTAGAAGGTTTATTGGAGCAAATTACAGCTGAAAACGTCCATAATCTGGGGAAAAAACAGACATTCAAATCCAGGAGGTACAGAGAACTCCCATCAAAATCAACAAAAGTAGGCCCACACAAAGATATATCATAGTAAAATTTGCAAAATACAAAGATAAAGAAAGAATCCTGAAAGTAACAAGGGAAAAAGATATCCCTAATCTACTTGGGAAGACAAATAAAGTTATCAGCAGATCTATATACAGAAACTTGGCAAGCCAGAAGGGAGTGGCATGAAATATTCAATGTGCAGAATGGGAAAATATGCAGCCAAGAATACTCTATCCAGCAAAGATATCCTTCAGAATATTAGAGATAGTTTACGGACAAATAAAAACTAGAGGAGTTTGTAACTACTAAACCAGTCCTGCAAGGAATCTTAAGGAGACTCTTGAGTGGGAAAGAAAGTCCAAAAGCAACAGACTGGAAATGAACAGAGCAAATCTCCAGAAACAAAGACTTAGCAAGTGATAAAATAGCACTATATTCAAACCTATCAAAAATCACTCTGAATGCAAATGGACAAAATGCTCCAATCAAAAGATAAAAAGCAAGACTAATCTATATGCTGCCTATAAGAGACTCATTATAGACCTAAAGACACCTGCAGATTGCAAGTGAGGGGATGGAGAACCAATAATCATGCTAATGGACATTAAAAGAAAGCTTCAGTAGTCATACTTATAACAAACTAACTAGATTTTAAACCAAAGACTGTAACAAGGGATGAAGAAGGGAATTATATCATAATAAAGAGGTCTATCCAACCCCTTCTTTAGAAGAAGATCTAAAAATTGTAAATATTTATGCCTTAAACATGGGAGCATCCAAATATATAAACCATTTAATAGCAAACATAAAGAAAGTCATTGCTAACAGTAAAATAATAGTAGGGGACTTTAACACCCCACTTATAGCAATGACCAACTCATCTAAGCAGAAAATCAACAAGGAAACAGTGACTTTGAATGACATACTGGACAGGATGGACATAACAGATGTGTTCAAAACATTTCATCCTAAGGAAGCAGAATACACATTCTTTTCAAGTGGACATGAAACATTCTCTAGAATATATCACAAAATGGGACAGAAATCAGGCCTCAAAAGTACAAAAAGACTGAAATCATACCATGCATATTTTCAGACAACAATGTTATGAAATCTGAAGTCATCAACAAGAAAAAATTTAGAAATACCACAATACATGGAGGTTAAAGAACATCCTACTATAGAATGAATTGGTTAAACAGGAAATTAAACAAGAAATAAAGAAATACATGGAAGCCAATGAAAATGAACACATGACATTTCAAAAACTTTGGGATGCAGCAAAAGCAGTCACAAGAGGGAAGTATATAGCAATAAAGGCCTACATCAAGAAGCAAGGAAAGTCTCAAATACACAACCTAAACTTACACCTAAAGGAGCTAGACAAGGAGCAGAAAATAAAGCCTAAAGCCAGCACAAGAAGGGAAATAATAAAAATTAGACCATAAATAAATGATATGGAAACACTAAAACCATTAGAATAGATTAATGTAAGGAGGAGCTGGTTCATTGAAATAATTAATAAAATTCATAAAACCCCAGCAAGACTTACCAAAAAGAAAAGAGGAAGAACTCAAATAAATAAAATCATGAATGAAAGAAATCACAACGAACACCACAAATGCAAACAATTATAACAGAATATTATGAAAATTTAGATACCCACAAATAGGGCAATCTGGAAGAAATGGATAAATTCCTAGAAGCATACAAACTACCAAAACTGAAACAAGAAGAAATAGAAAGAAAATGTGAACAGACTGATAACTAGTAGAGAAATTGAATCAGTAATCAAAAATCTCCCAACAAACAGAAGTCCAGGGCCAGATGCCTTCCCAGGGGTATTCTACCAAACATTTAAAAACAGTTAATACCTATTCTTCTCAAACCATTCCAAAATAGAATTGGAAGGAAAACTTCCAAACTCTTTCTATGAGGCCACCATTAGCTTGATTCCAAAACCAGACAAAGGCCCCACTAAAAAGGAGAATTACAGGCCAATATCCCTGATGAACATGGGTGCAAAAATTCTCGATGAGACACTAGCAAATAGAATCCAACAGTACATTAAAAGAATTATTCATCACGATCAAGAGGGATTTATTACCGGGCTGCAAAGGTGGTTTAATATTCACAAATCAATCAAGGTGATACACAATATTAAAAAAAGAAAGGATAAGAACCATATGATACTGTCAGTAGATGTGGAAAAAGCATTTGACAAATAAAAACATCCATTTTTGATAAAAACCCTCACCAAGGTAGCAATACAGAGAACATACCTCAACACTGTAAAGGCCATATAAGAAAGACACACAAGTATCATCCTCAATGGGGAAAAACTGAAACCTTTTCCCCTAAGGTCACTCTTCCGATTGTTATTTAACATAATACCGGAAGTCCTAGCCTCAGCAGTTAAACAACAAAATGAAATAAAAGGCATCCAAATCAGCAAGGAAGAAGTGAAACTTTCAGTTTTCACAGATGACATGATACTCTGTATAGAGAACCAAAAAGGTTCCACCAAAAAATTGCTAGACTTGATACACAAATTTCACAAAGTCACGGGATACAAAATCAATGTGCAGAAATTGGCTACATTTATATATGCCAGTAATGAAGCAGAAGAAAGAGAAAACAAGGAATCAATCCCATTTACAGTTGCACCAAAAACAATAAAATGCCAAGAAAAAACCTCGCCAAAGAGGTAAAAGGTCTGTACTCCGAAAACTATAGAACACTTATGAAAGAAATTGAATGGGCACCTGAATGGCTCAGTCAGTTAAGCATCCAACTGTTGATTGGGCTCTGGTCATGATCTCATGGTAGTGGGATCTAGCCACATGTTGGGCTCTGCACTGACAGCATGAGGCCTGATTGGAATTCTCTCTCTCTACCCCTCCCATGCTCATGCTCTCTCTCTTTCTTTCTATTTCAATAAATAAATAAACATTAAGAAAAATTGAAGATGTCACAAAGAAATGGAAAGAACATTCCACGCTCATGGATTGGAAGAACAAATATTGTTAAAATGTCTATACTACCCAAAGCATTCTACACATTTAACGCAATGCTTATCAAAATACCACCAGCATTTTTCACATAACTAGAAGAAACAATCCTAAAATATGTATGAACCACAAAAGACCCCGGATAGCCAAAGCAATCTTGAAAAAGAAAAGCAAAGCTGGAAGGATCACAATTCCGGACTTCAAACTTTATTACAAAGCTATAGTCATCAAGACAGTGTGGTACATGCACCAAAACAGACCATAGGTCAATGGAACAGAATAGAAAACCCACAACTATATGGTCAAGTAATATTCAACAAAGCAGGAAAGAATATCCAATGGAAAAAAAGTCTCTTCAACAAATGGTGTAGGGAAAACTCAACAACAAAATCTGAAACAATGAAAGTGGACCATTTTCTTACACCATACACAAAAATAAATTCAAAATGGATGAAAGACCTAGATGCGAGACAGGAATCCATCAAACTCCTAGAGGAGAACACAGGTAGCAACCATTCTGATGTTGACTGTAGCAACTTCTTACTTCACCCATCTACTGAGGCAAGGGAAACCAAAGCAAAAATGAACTCTTGGAACTTCATCAAGATAAAAAGCTTCTGCAAAGCCAAGGAACGAATCTACAAAACAAAAGGCAACCTACAGCATGGGAGAAGACATTTCAAATGATATATCTGATAAAGGATTAGTATACAAAATCTATAAACAATTTATCAATCTCAACACTCAAAAAAACAAATAATCCACTTAATAAATGGGCAGATGACGTGAATACACATTTTTCCAAAGAACACACCCAGACGGCGAACAGAAGCATGAAAAGATGCTCAACATCACTCATCATCAGGGAACTACAAGTCAAAACATGATATCACCTCACACCTATTCTAATGGCTACAATTAACAACTCAGGAAACAACAGATGTTGGCGAAGATATGGAGAAGGCGAAACCCTCTTATACTGTTGGTGGGAATGCAAACTGGTACAGCCACTTTGGAAAACAGTATGGAGGTTCTTCAAAAATTTAAAAATAGGATTACCTCATGACCAGTCAATTACACTGCTAGGTACTTATCCAAAGGATATAAAAATACTGATTTGAAGGTACACATGCACCTCAATATTTATAGCTGCATTATCAACGATAGCCAAATTATCGAAAGACCTCAAACATCCACTGACTGATGAATGGATAAAGATATATATATCATATTACACAGCCATAAAAATGAATGAAATCTTGCCATTTGCAATGATGTGGATGGAACTAGAGAGTATTATGTTAAGCTAAGTAAGCCAATCAGAGAAAGACAAATACCGAATGATTTCACTCATTTGTGGAATTTAAGAAACAAAACACATAAACATAGAGGAAGGGGAAAAAAAAAGAGAGGGATGCAAACCATAACAGACTCTTAACTATAGAGAACAAACTGAGATGCTGGGAGGGGAGGTGGGTATGGCGATGCATATTAAGGGTGGATACTTGTGATGAGCACTGGGTGTCATATGTAAGTGATGAATCACCAAATTCTACTCCTATTCCTGAAATCAATGTTACTCTATATGTTAACTTACTAGAATTTAAATAAAAACTTAAATTTTTTAAATAATAAAGTTTGACTGAATCTTAAGAAAACAAAAAGATATTATGAATTTTTTATCAAAGTTCTAATGTAACTAGTGTTCAATCATTATGAAATTATACATCCTACCCAGCTTCACAAAATATCATCTTCCAGAGTCTTCTTATGAGGTACACACCTCCATTTAAACAAGTGATAAGCTTTTTATTTTTTTATTTTAGAGACAGAGTGAGAGTGAATGCATGAGCGGGGGACAGGCAGGGGGAAAGAGAGAGAATCTTAAGCAGGTTCCTTGCTCAGAATGGAGCCTGACACAGGGCTCAATATAGGGCTTCATCCCACAACTATGAGATCATGACCTGAGCAGAAATCAAGAGTCGGATGCTTAACTGACTGAGCCACCCAGGCACCCCTACACAAGTGATAATCTTGAAGAATCTTCCTTGTCTCAACTTCCTCCAGAAAGCCCACCCACTGCCCTATTTCTAGAACTTAGATGTGCTGTAATGAGCTCCCTAAATTTTTGGTTTTATACTGTAGCACATGTAATTTTTGTGTGTCTCTTTAATTACATTTTTTAGAGAATATGATGGGAAATATAGTAGTAAAGTACTAAAACCACTCTTCTACAACATATTATATAAAAATTTGTAAGCATGACTATCCTTACATTAATGTTGATATATATCTAAGTACAAAAAGCCCTTGTGTTTTCCCCTTCTAACAATAAAGTTCATAACTTTTCCTATTTTCTATACCTCAAAGATCTCCTATCACTAAAGAATATTTTGTCGTGGATTTAGCAACATTTACATTAGGATGTGCTTCAGTAGGACTGTTTGAGAAGGAACAAGAGAAGCCTATGCTCTGAATTTACTTAGAAATATTTGAGAGTTGCTTTAGCTTATTACAGAAACTTAAATTACTTATGTGAGATTAATATTATATTAAAGAGTCAATTGACATAAATATTGGCTATGCAGTTGGCAAATTCATAGAGTATGTAAGCTGGAGACAGACATAGGCTTCTATTAAAATAAAATTTCTTATCTAGAAAATATCTCAGGTGGAAATAACCCTGAAACTAAGCTTTCAATAGCTGAGTTAGTTAATACAGAAGTGAAATGGATCTAGATGTCTCTACAGCTTTAAATTCCTACTTGTGCATACAGTGGATAAGAAAGCTGAGTATGTACAGTGTTAAGATATTCTATAATCTTAAAGATCATGTGCTTTCTGTTCATAGAACACTGCTTAAATAACAGAGATTATTGTTCAAAATCAGTAATTTTATTTGTTGAATTCTAGTTAGACTTGGGTCCTTTGAACTCTAACATTCAATACTTCTGTGGTCCTACATATGGAGCTTTCAGAAAAGAAATGATAGGAGTTACAGTTATGAGTTACAGTCCATAAGTATAAACTACTGTTTAGAGTCCATTTGCTTGCCTCTGTGTTGACTAATCCATTCCCTTTGCCTAAATAAAGTTATATGAAGCCAATCTGAGAACAACTGAAATAGCCTGAAATTTCTACTAATAATATATCAATTGAGTTTAGGCATTGAATGTTTCTGTACATTAGCTGAGGGAAGTAACAAAATAATCACTTAATACTCATGGTCTTCTTTGAGCCAAATTTGTTTATAAAATTAGTCTAGAAGATACTTTACTAGAGATTTAATAGAACAGACCTTCAGGAGGCTGGAATATCCCAAAGCATTGTCCTCAAATGTGGTAGTCACATCACAATCACTTGATCATCTTGTTAAACATGTAGATTCCTAGGCTCCAATGTAAAATATTTCATTTCAGTATCACAGAGGTAAAACCTGAGAATGTGTACTCTAATCAGTGATGGAATAGATTCTGATGTGGCTGATATATTGACTACTCATGAGTCCCATAGATACAGAGCCTCATTGAGGTGACAGGGTATAAATCCCTGACTTCTGACAGCTAGATTGAAGTCACTGGGCATCCTTTGAATTGAGTGAAATAAAAAATAAATTGAAAGTACATTAAAAAAACCTATTTACGTATTTATAGTATATCTCCAGGGGTAGTTGAGAAAATTTTTTTGGTATAGAAGATAAAATGAGTTCATTTCCTACTGCCATTTTTAATGATGAATTTAACATCATTTGTGTATATGTTCTCTATTTCCACAAAACTAGGGAGATAGAAATGTCTATAGTAAGTTCTGTCTGAACTCCTGTAATAATAAGAGTAAGAGAAAACTTCCTAATAATAATCACTATATGTCAGATGCAATTTGAACTGCTTCATGTGGATTAATGTAGTTCATCTTGCAACAACTTTATAAGTGTTACAAATATTCTCACGCCTGATGACTTTGTATCATGTTTTATTGAAACAAAAGGGTCTTTAGTCAGGAGACCTTTCACATTCCCACAATCATCTGCACCCATATCCACCATTTTCATGCATCACTTCTTATTTCCGTCCTGCTACAATGGATCTTTCTATTTATCAAAAACAAATTTCTTCATTTAATTGTGGATCACATCTCTTTTCCTATTCTCAAGGTTTCTCCTTTAGTTATCACCCTTTTCATGTGTCATTAACTTCTTTATCTCTACATGTTCTGGAATCTCAAATCATAAAAAGAACTCTTAACCACGTATTTACCAATGCTCATTTTCTCTTCTCTGCTTCACAACTAGACTTCTCAAAAGAGATTGAAATTCTTTGCCCACTTTGTATTCATTCCTCTATGCCCTCCTGTCTTCTGTCTCATCTTTCTATTAAAATGCTTCTCTCAAAGTTGCCAACCACCTCCTTGTTACCAAACACAATGGGAACTTTTCTTTCCTCTCACAACACCTCCCACTCCTTCTCAGTCTTCTTTGATGGCTCTTCCTCCTATACTAAAAGTGAGAATACCCAACAACTAAGTCGTTGGACTTCTGCTACTCTATCTAGACATTGCTTTCCTAGGTGATTGTGTACTTCCTCAGTCTTATGATTTTCATTTTATACAAGAGAAAACTGAGGCCTAGAAAAATTAAGTAACTTGCCTAAGGTCATAAAAGTGGATAATCATTGCAGAACACACTTCTATTTTTCTCCAGAGTCTATGCTTAATCATATGGTTAATTCAAAGCAGAAGTCAAAGCATAAGATCATGGGATCTGAAGTCATACAGCAGTTGTTCAAATTGGATCTCTAGCACTGATTAGCATTGTGACTATGAGTTAGTTATGTAATCTCTATATACCTCAGTTTCCCCATTTCTAAGGAGGATAATAATAGCACCTACTTCATATGATAACTGTGAGTATTAAATGAGTTAATAGATATAAAGTTCTTAGAACAGTGCTGCTACATAGTAATTGCTCAATAATAGTTAAGTATTAGTATTATTAACTGATTTATATAGTTTTACAATTGTTTTGTGTGAGATTATTATCTTTCCTGAACTATGCTACAAACATCTAAGGACAGAGAAAACATCTAACATTTTGATAGATCTTCACACCCCACTACCACAGTGGTTAGCAAAGTTAAAAAGCCATATGGAAAACTCAGTAAACATGTGAGGGAATGGAATAGAGTTAGAGCACCTTCAAAGCCCCATTCATAGATCATTGCCATTATTTGACCTGTCTGATGTTTCCCTGGAAAACCCCACATGGAAAGCTTGTCCTTATTTGACCTGATTTAGACTCAACCAATACTAAAAGCCTCTCCATGGAAAAGCCTTGTTGAAAACAATTAGAATATGTTTTGGCCTCATGATTTCCTGAGGCAGTGGTTAACATTGGGGCAAACAATGAACTAATAAAAAATCTTAAAAAGAGGAGGTGAGGAAAGAAATGTTCATAAGGCTTTGGAAAGTTCCAACATATCACTGGGAATCTAGAAGGTGATATATGTGCGCCCATGGCTGTGAAAATAGCTAGGGTTGTACACCTACTCACAAAAGTCCTGAAAAGGTCTTAAGATCTTACTGTTGGATGACCTTAAGGCTCTGTGCAATCATAAAGTGGAAGCTAAGTTAGAGTTGTCAACAAACTGGCAGATAGTTGAAAGGCATTGTCCAAAATGCAAACAGGGCCCATCAGCAAAGACTGGGAGACTTATTGGTCCCAGTTGTTTAAGGAAATCTGTCAGATTATTGGCTGACACTAAACTCAGTGAGTATTGTTTTCCATGGCCACATGCAACAAAATATATGGAATTCATAGATTTTGTTCAAAAAAGTGACATAAAATCAAACAATAATAATTACAAGCAGCAGCAACAACAAACTCTTAGAGGAGAGAGAATCTGATTTCCAGAGTTGCCACATTATATTAAAATTTTTTAATGTTTATTTTTGAGAGAGACACAGACAGAGACAGAATGTAAGCAGGGTTGGGGCAAAAGGAGAGTAAGACACAGAATCCAAAGCAGGATCCAGACTCTGAGCTGTCAGCACAGAACCTGATGTGGGGCTCAAACCCACGGACTGTGAGATCATGACCTGAGCCAAAGTCAGAAGCTTAACTGAGGCACCCAGGTGCCCCTAGAGTTGCCACATTATATTATATAAAATTCCAAATGTTCTACAATGAAAGAATTATGAGGAATACAAATAAATGAAATTTTGACCATTATATGAGGGGAAAAAGAATTCAATAGAAACCGTTTCTGAGGAATCCTGGATTTCCTAGGCGGGATTTACATCAGCTGTTTTAAATATATTTAAGAACTAAATGAGATCATATCTAAAGAACTTAAGGAAAGTGTAAGAGTGATACCTCATCAAAAAGAGACTATCAATAAAAATATAAAACCAAATAGATACTCTGAACTTGAAAATTATAATTGAAAATTTCATTAGAGGGGTTCAAGGACAGATTTGAGCAGGCAGAAGAAAGAATCAAATGACTTGAATATGCATAAATTGAGATTATCAAGTCTGAGGAAAAGAAAGATAAAAGAATAAAGAAAAACAAGTAGAGCCTCAGAGCTCTATGGAACAGTATCAAGAATATTAACATAGGCATAATGGAAGTCTCAGAAGTACAGGAAAGAGAGAAAGGGGCAAGAAGAATATTTGATGAAATAATGGCTAAAAACTTCCAAATATCATGAAAAATATTAATTTATGCACCCAAGAAGCTCAATTAATTCCAATTAGGAGGAACTCAAAGACATCCACACTTATATACATGATAATCAACTGCCAAAAGTAAAGACAAAGAGAGAATCTTGAAGCAGTAATCGAGAAGCAACTCACCACCGACAAGAAAATCTCAATAAGATTAACAATTGAAATATTAGAAAACATAGAGTTCAGAAAACAGTGGCATATTCAAAGTGATAAATAAAATACCAACTAAAAATTCTATTATCTTTAAAAATAAAGAAAAATTAAGAGTTTCCATATTTAAACAAATGTAAAGTTCATCACTAGCAGACCTCTCCTACAGATTGTAGTGCATACATCTTAAATAAAAGAATACTATACAGTAACTCAATTCTAAATGAAAAAATAAAGAGCAGCAATAAATTTAACTACATAGGAAATTGAAAAAAACAATATAAATATATTTTTTGCTTGAAATTGTTTTCTATTTGATATAGAAGTCAGAAAGTAGTGTTTTCCAGGGACTGGATAGAGGAAAGAATGGGAAATGTCTACTTACATGTTCCAGGTTTCTTTCTGGCATGATTAAAATATCCTGGAAATAGGTACTGGTAATTGTTGCCCAACATTGTGAATATTATATATTAAAAAACACTGTATTTTACAATATAAAAAAGAGAGAAACCACTAAATTATACACTTTAAAAAATAAAAATGTGAGAATTTCATGAAACTATATTTTTGTATAGCTCTACTAGGGGAGGAAGGTGACAGAAAAGGGCTGAGATGTAGCCAGATCAGAATGTACCTTACCATAAGGTATTTGGAATTTACTCTGAGGGAAATGAGAGCAACTTAAGCACTTTTATCAGAGTATGAAAGTATTTGCATTTTGAAAAAAAAAATTCTAGAACATTTCCCTGAATTAATTTACGACAGAACACTTCTTAAGTAATAATTTATTGACAGGATACCAAAGAGAGTTTTAAGAGTTTTAAGCCAAACTGAAATAGGTACTTGGCTTAAAGCAAATAATAAGACAATCTCAGAGAAGTTTGTTGCATGACATGATGAAAATATGATTCATAATAATTTCAAAACAGAACGTTAGTTATTGTAATATTATTATATTTAAGATAAAAACATTGGAATAACATCAAAATATTTATATTATAAAATAATAGATGAAAAATTAAAATAATTAAGGTATAGGAATATTGTTTTATAGTTATCCACAATCTCTTTTAATGGAAATAAATTATTGAGTTTTTGAGTCCTATCCTTATATGAGTACATCAAATATATTCACATATTTTGTTTTCCTAGCAGATTAATATGAAAATCCCATTTACTACCTGTTCATTGTGGTCAAGAAAATGTTGAGGCACCTGGGTGGCTCAGTTGGTTAAATGTCTGGCTCTTGACATCGGCTCAGGTCATGATCTCACAGTTCATGGGTTCAAGCCCCACTTTGGGCTCTGCACTGGCAGTATGGAGCCTGCTTAGGATTCTCTCTCTCCTTCTTTCTCCATCCCTCCCCTGCTCATGTGCTCTGTTTCTCTCTCGAAATAAATAAACTTGAAAAAAAAAACAAAATGTCCTAAACTCCATGTTCTGTAGTATCTAGGTACTATTGAATTAGGCTGCAAAAAACCATTACTTATTTTATCTTGGAATACTCATCTGCTGACTTTTTAAAAATAAAAATGCCCAATTTTTAGTATTCTAACTTTTTGTTTGATTCAGATATAATATACATGGAAATAATTTTCCACTGTATATAGAAACACTTTATAAAATGAAAAGTTTAGAATATAATAAATATTGAACAATAGCACAAATATATGTTAAAAGGATTAGATATAAATACATAGCATAGATAAACCTCCATCAAAGAGACAAATTATTAATATAAACATTAGCACAAAGGTTATTTTTGTGTTCATGTGTAGAGTGACTATCATTACATTCAGCCATCATTCATTGTTAGATAAAATTTAGAGGAAGATTACCAAATACCACACACGCTCTATTTTAAAATGCTTAGCATTTTGTTTGGCTATATATTTAATATAAATATGAGGAGAAAAATACCACTAAAATACTTTTTTTGCTGGAAAAATACTATTATCTCATAGCATATTATTCTTTCCTATAACATACTTGAAAGAATTTATTTAGAATAATCCCTGGGTGTTGGCTTGGATAACTAAGTAGGTAATTTTGCCATTTACTGAAACTAGGAAAACCAGAAGAGATTTGAAAGCAAGAGTTGATTTCAGTTCATGACATGGGTTTGATGTCCCTGTGAGACATCCAAATGGATATATTTAAGAAACAATCGGATGTGCATGTATAGAATTCAGGACAGAGATTTCAGCTGGATATATAAATTTTGAAGTTATTAGCATATAAATGTTAGCAAAAGTCATAGGAGTGGATCAGAAGGAATGTAAGTTCAGAAAAGCAAAAGATCTAGAAAGCAACATTAATAATGCCACGATTGGTACAAGAATGTATGTCCACATTAAAAAAATAGTGGGGAAATCAAAGAGGTAAATCAATAGCCTGCTATTATTATTAGGAAAAGGAATGAATAAGTTTCTGTGATTGATGGTGAAGTGAGAGGTAAGAAAGATGGATAACCCCAAGATGACCCACAAGTCTTTAATTAGGCAACTATTTGGAAAAAGAGGGCATGCTGGTGTGATTTATTGTACAGTGGAGGAGGAATAGTTTTACAAAGGAAATTCTTAATTTCTGGACCTATTGAAATATATGAAAGCTTTCTCTGAGGAGGCAGAAAGGGATTAATGAACAAGATGTTATCAGTATTCAGTTGTTTTCTGCATGGTGAAGTTTATATCTTGAATATTCTCAAATGTTAGGGAGATAATAGAATAGATAACACTATTGTATCTTCTTCCATGAGTGCACGAATCAATCATTGGCTAACTTTGCCTCACAACGAGGAGGAAAGTCAGAATGTCTCTTCTTTTATGGGGTTTTTATTAATTCCTTAAGGTACCACCTGATTTACAATGAGTCTCCCCAGTGTCTCATTTTTTCATGATATGCATGAAACCAGATGTTTGTGTAACATTATGCTTTACAATGTATCTATGTATCGGGGTGCCTGGGTGGCTTGTCAGTTAAGCATAAGACTCCTGATTTGGGCTCAGGTCATGATCTCACAGTTTCATGAGTTTGAGCGCCACATCAGGCTCTGCAATGACAGTGTGGAGGCTGCTTGAGATTCTCCCTCTCTCTCTACCCCTCCCCTGATCTCACTCTGTCTTTCTCAAAAATAAATAATAAATAAAACTTTAATGAAAATGTATCTACATATCTTATTTTGTATTTACCAAAGTTATTACATGCCTTCTTGACATACATTAAAAAGATTTATTGTGATTTATTCTGCAGGGAGTTCTACTGCTATGAATTAGGCCCTAAATGTTCTCTATTGGGCCATTAATTTGTCAAATGCTCCTGTATTTGTCCACACATCAAATTTCTTTTATAACTAAAACAAGAAGAAAGGACATGCACTATATTGTCTCTAAGGCTTCATATTATCTGGATATTAGAATGAAGATGATAGTCTGAAAGCCCCAATAAGTGGTAATAATTAATGTTGATTTATTTTTATTCAAGGAAACTTTTCTCCAGACCAATGAAAATGCATGAGTTATACTCATATATATGTGTGCACTACAGAATTTGACTTTACATTTAATTATTTTGTAGTTTTTAAAAATAAGAGCTAAGTCTGTGGGGTTTTTTGTGTGTATGTATGTATGTGTTTGCTGACAAACATAATCAAGAAGCTATATGTCTATATATCTGGTTCTTTTACAAGTTACCTAGTCTCCTTTCACTTCTATTGGTCTAGCTCTACTGTCTTGTATAGTAATCGTTGTTAAAACAATGATCTATGACCCATTGCAAGATTTTAAATTAGCAATTCCATTATGGTTGCTTAACTTCAAATATACAGAATTACACTAATACTTAAACTGTTTTTCAACAAGGGTAAAAAGAATTTATGTAACCCTCCTTTAAAAATGCTCACTCATAATCTCAATTTCGTTATCACACTGGTCAATTTCAGATGGTAAATCCATTTATAATGTCTAGTGTCAGGGACATCTCATCATAATAAAGGAATATGCTCTCACACACCATTATGTACACCAAGCAATACATTGACCTGGAGTGTACCTGAATATATGGTATAATGTAATGCTTTAAAAGAAACTTAAGTAAACTCTCAGCACAAAACATATATTATAAACTAGATTTGTCATTTGATTGCTTTATGGAGTGAATAATTTAAATAATGTGTTTATCTGCCGCAACCCCTACCTCAGAAGAGTTCTGTACTTGAGGACTAAGAAAACAGAACAATATAAAACAGACCCCATGATGAGAGAACAGGGAATACTGGAAATAAATGAGCCATGCAAAGCCCAGAGATATTCATCTACAACAGAAAATGTTAATAGCTAATGGTTGTGATTTGAACTTATCATTGATTTTCATTTCTTTGCGATAAATTGCCCACATGCTATTAGCAGCAGACCAACCTGGTTGCTACAATGCTCTCTTCCAAAGCCTATAAATTATAAGCCTTAAATAAAAAAGTGCTCCAATGGCACTTAGAGGTTGTACTGTTCTAGTTGTGTTGATGAACTGAACTTTCTAAGACAATGAAGCATCTTCAACTTAAACTCAGTGAGAATAATGAAGATGATGTGCAGTTTTTTAATCTAAAAATGTTTTGTGTATGAATAAATGTTTAATGATAACATTGATAAAGAGATTCTGAGCTGACTCAAATAGACAGTGGAATATTAATAAAAAATTTACTTTTCTCCAACTGTGCCACTAAACTAGAAATAGAAGGCATCAGGTGCACTCTCAAAGAAACTAGTTATTATACTTTGGTCCATTCACTTAGTTGCTTTGTTTCCTAATTGCATAAAAAATTCAAAATGATATACACGGTAAGCTTTGAACTAAAGTAGATATATAATTGAGCACATTTTATTAGTTAATATGAACTTTTCCAGAGCAGAAAATGCTTTCCAGTTAATGCAGATGAAATTGAAACTCAATATAAGATTTTCTTGACCATGAGGGGGATAAAACACTAGAGTCGGTTACTAAGGATAATTTTGAGAGTATAATCCCAAAGAATTCAAGGAGAGAATAAACAATCCTAGGTTCAAAAATTTTAAAATCATTTACCTTAAAGTAAGAAGACATATGAGATGTTTTCTGAGACCTTTTTGTAGGTCTAGTAGTCCACATGTGATTTCTGAGACATGGTGTGGCAATCACTTCCAAGATGACCCCATTTTTTCGGTATTATTGCTCCCTTCCTCCCCTGTTCTTTTGGAGCTCTGTTATATTGTGAAGAGTGCTATGGGGAGGTTCATGAGTTGTAGAATTAATTAATTAATTAATTAATTAATTAATCATTGCCTTGGTCAACAGCTGCCAAAGAACAGAGGGCCTCTCACCAATCATGTAGTGAAGTTGGAAGTATATTCTCCAGCATTCAGATGACTGTAGACCCAGAAAATATTCTAACTATAATCTCATGAAAGACTCTGAGCCAGAACTACCCAGCTAAGCCACTCATAGATTCCTGACTCTCAGAAAGTATGTAAGATAATAAATATGTGCCTTATTAAACTGCTTAGTTTGGAGATAGTTTGTTACACAGCAATAGATAACTAAAACACTCTGTGGATCACTTTTTTATGTATTTTATTTCACGATACATTATAACATGTGTAGAGTTTTGAATGGTTAAGTATAGCATATTTAAACATTCTCCATTACCAAAAAAGGCAGACTGCTCTAAGAGTCTGAATCTTGAAAATAAAAGTCTATTTCTTTTTGCTGTGTGGCCTTTGAGAAGAATGTCTATGTTTAATAAAGTAGTAATTACTTAATTTCATATAAGTCTTGATAGAAAGTTCATCTTGTGGTTTTTCTTCAGTAAAGAATAGTTTACAAATGACATCATCTTTCTGTTAGCATAAGTCACTTGGTAAGTTTATTAGAGTGATGCAATAAATAGCAAGGTTTAGGGTAATAAAAGTGATACCTGAAAGTTTTAAAAAGTAATTATCAAATGTTTTAAGCCATGAAAGTATTTTTTTTTAGTTTTTAAATCGATCTCCCAGTAGATTTTTAAAATAGAGCCTTTATTTATCATTTTAGTTAAGGCAATGAATGAGCAGTTCAAATCTTCAGTAGATGGCAGAAAATACTTCCTTGTTGTAGCACTCCTGAAACATTGCCAAAGAACCTGAGAGCAATTTGAAAATCACTGGTTAAAAAAGTACATATCTACCTACAATTATATGCTTCAATTATGAAATTTAGTTTTTATAATGAGGTGAAGTTACAATCAGTGGTTTGGATACATATATAAGAATAGAATTTTTTTAGCTCACTTCTTTAACAATGTTATTTCTCATTTAAAAAAATGTTTCTAGGCTTTAGAGTCAGGTACAATATGCAACTTTGTCCTGATTTCTGGCATCCCCTATCACTAGTAAACAATGCACAATTACAAGCTAATATAATAGGCAAATTTGAAACTACTTTTTTGTCAGGCAAGGTGTATATAGATGTGAATGATTTCATTTTTGTTCCTATTTCTGCTTTAAATATTCTATAATAGGAACAGCTAAAATAACACTTGTATGATGTTTACTATTTATCAAGCTGTTTTATAAGCACTTGCAATACAACCCTATGAGTTTGGTACTCTTGTTATCTCCATTTTACTGATGGAGAAATGAGGGATAGAGAAATTCAGTAACCTGCCCTGGGTCATATAACTAGTAAGCGGTGGAGCTGAATCCAGATATTCTGGCTCCAGAGACAGTGTGCTTATCCAGTAGACTGCATTCCCTTAGGATTAGTTAATTCACAGTTCCATGTTAGTATCATCACATTCCAGAGTTTAAGAAGTTAAGATTCAGTTCAGATGTTTTCCTTCCACTCAGAAGTCTTCCTTTACCTCCCTCAAACTACCCTTTCTGCTCTACTGCCATACTATGAGTATATCACTGCCATTGCATGCATCTTTCTCTATCAGAATTGCCTGTTTATGTGTCTATATTATTATAGACAGTGAGATTTTTGGCAACAATCATATCTAATTTATCTTTGTACTACCAGAGTTTTTTAGCACAGGGTCTTATACTGTGTAGGTACTTAGTGTTCAGGGGACTGAGCTGAACTGAACACTAGTGCAAAAGTCATGAAAAATTACTATTGGCCCACCCAATGTGTAAACCAATGATTAAGTTCTCATGATATGCAAGATTCTATACTACATGTTTTATATACAAATTAGTTCATTTTATTCTTACAACACTTGTAAGGCAAATACCAGTATCATAGTTTTACTCATAAAGAGACTGAGGCTCAGAAAGATGAAATGACTTGTTGCCTAAGGTCACAATTATTTTCTTTTTCAGGAATAGAATTTAGTGATTCATCACTTACATATAACACCCAGTGCTAATCCCAACAACTGTTTTCCTTAATGCCCCTTGTCCATTTAGCCCATCCCCCTACCCAACACTCCCTCAAGTAACCCTCAGTTTGCTATCTGTATTTAAGAGTCTCTTATGGTTTACCTCCCTCTCTGTTTTTATATTATTTTTGCTTACCTTCCCTTATGTTCATTGTTTTATATATTAAATTCCACATATAAGTGAAATAATATGATATTTGTCTTTCTCTGACTGACTTATTTCACTGAGCACAATACATTCTAATTCCATTCATGTTGTTGCAAATGGCAAGATTCATTCTTTTTGATCACTGAGTAATATTCCATTGCATATATACACAACATCTTCTTTATCCATTCATCAGTTGATGGACATTTGGGCTCTTTCCATACTTTGCTATTGTCGATAGTGCTGCTATAAACATTGGGGTGTTTGTGCCCCTTCGAAACTGTGCTCCTATATCCTTTGGATCGATTCCTAGTAGCACTGTTGCTGGGTCATAGGATAGTTCTGTTTTTAATTTTTTCAGGAACTTCCACACTGTTTTCCAGAGTGGCTGTACCATTTGCATTCCCACCGGCAGTGCAAAAAGGTTCCTCTTTCTTCTCACCCTTGCCAACATCTGTTGTTGCCTGAGTTGTTAATTTTAGCCATTATGACAAGTGTGAGGTGGTATCTCATTGTGGTTTTGATGTGTATTTTCCTGACGACAAGTGATGTTGAAAATTTTTCATGTATCTTTTTGCCATCTGGATCCCTTCTTTGGAAAAGTGTCTACTCATATCTTTTGCCATTTCTTCACTGGATTATTTGCTTTTTGGGTGTTGAGTTTGATAAGTTCTTTATAGATTTTGGATACTAACCCTTTGTCTGATATGTCATTTGCAAATATCTATTCCCATTCTGTCGGTTGCCTTTTAGTTTTGTTGATTGTTTCCTTCACTGTACAGAAGGTTTTTACCTTGATGAGGTCCCAATAGTTCATTTTTGCTTTTGTTTCCCTTGCCTCCAGAGACATGTCAAGAAAGAAGTTGCTGCGGCTGAGGTCAAAGAGGTTGCCTGTTTTCTCCTCTAGCACTTTGATGGCTTCCTGTCTTACATTTCGGTCTTTCATCCATTTTGAGTTTATTTTGTGTATGGTGTAAGAAAGTGGTCCAAGTTCATTCTTCTGCATGTCACTGTCCAGAGTTCCCAACACCATTTACTGAAGAGACTGTCTTTTTTCCATTGGGTATTCTTTCCTTCTTTGTCAAAGATTAGTTAGCTATAAGTCTGTGGGTCCATTTCTGGGTTCTCTATCCTGTATCCATGTTTCTGATTTTGTGCCAGTACCATACTGTCTTGATGATTACATCTTTGTAATATATCTTGAAGTCTGGAATTGTCATGCCTCCAGCTTTCATTTGCTTTTTCAGGATTCCTTTGGCTATTAGGGGTCTTTTCTGGTTCCATACAAATTTGGGGATTGTTTGTTCTAGCTCTGTGAAGAATGCTGGTGTTATTTTGATAGGGATTGCATTGAACATGTAGATTGCTTTGGGTAGTATCAACATTTTAACAATATTTGTTCTTCCTCTCCAGGAGCATGGAATCTTTTTCCATTTTTTGGTGTCTTCTTCATCTTCTTTCATAAGCTTTCTATAGTTTTCAGTGTATAGATTTTTCACCTCTTAGGTTTTTTCCTAGGTATTTTATGGTTTTTGGTTCAATTGTAAATGGGATCGATTCCTTGATTTCTTTTTCTGCTGCTTCATTATTGGTGTACAGAAATGAAACCAATTTTGGTACAGTGGTTTTATATTCTGTGATTTTGCTGAATTCATGTATCAGTTATAGCAGTTTCTTGGTGCAGTCTTTTTGGGTTTTCCACATAGAGTATCATGTAGTCTATGAAGGGAGAAAGTTTGACTTCCTCTTTGCTGATTTGGATGCCTTTTATTTCTTTATGTTGTCTGAGCTGAGTCTAGTACTTCCAACACTATGCTGAATAACAGTGGTGAGAGTGGACATCCCTGTGTGTTCCTAACCTTATGGGGAAAGCTCTCAGTTTTTCCCCATTGAGGATGATACTAGCTGTGGGTCTTTCATATATGGCTTTATGATTTGAGGAATTATCCTTCTATCCCTACCTTCTCAAGGGTTTTTATCAAGAAAGGGATGCTGTATTTTGTCAAATGCTTTCTTTGCATCTATTGAGAGGATCATGTGGTTCTTATCCTTTCTTTTATTAATATGAAATATCACATTGATTGATTTGCAGATACTGAACCATCACTGCATCCCAGGAATAAATCCCACTTGATCGTGGTGAATTATTCTTTTAATGTATTGTTGGATCTGGTTTACTAGTATCCTGTTAAGAATTTTTGCATCCATGTTCATCAGGAAAATTGATCTGTACTTCTCCTTTTTAGTGGGGTCTTTGTCTGGTTATGGAATCAAGGTAATGCTGGCGTTGTAGAAAGAGTTTGAACGTTTTCCTTCCAATTCTATTTTTTGGAACACCTCCAATAGAATAGGTGTTAACTCTTCTTTAAATGTTTGATAGAATTTCCCTGGAAAGCCATCCTGTCCTGAACTCATGTTTGTTAGGAGATTTTTAATTAATGACTCAATTTCTTTACTGTTTATGGGTCTATCCAATTTTTCTATTTCTTCCTGTTTCAGTTTTGGTAGTTTATATGTTTCTAAGACTTTGTCCATTTCTCCCACATTGGACAATTTGTTGGCATATAATTGCTCATAATATTCTATTATTGTTTATATTTCTGCAGTGTTGGCTGTGATCTCTCCTCTTTCATTTGTGATTATATTTATTTGGATCCTTTCCTTTTTCTTTTTGATCAGTCTAGCTAGGGATTTATCAGCTTTGTTAATTCTTTCAAAGAACCAGCTCCTGGTTTCATTTATCTGTTCTACTGATTTTTTTATTTCCATATAATTTATTTCTGCTCTAGTATTTATTTCCCTGATGGTTTGGGGTTTTATTTGCTGTTGGTTTTTGACTTCTTTTAGGTGTAAGGTTAGGTTGTGCATTTGAGACCTTTCTTCCTTCTTTAGGAAGTCCTGGATTGCTGTATACTTCCCTCTTATTACCACCTTTGCTGCATCCCAGAAGTTTTGGGCTGTCATGTTATCATTTTCTTTGGCTTCCATGTACTTTTTAATTTCCTCTTTAATAAGTTGGTTAACCTATTCGTTCTTTTTTAAATTTTTAAATTGTTTAATGTTTATTTATTTTTTAGAAAGAGCAGGAGCATGGGTGGGACAGAGAGAGAAGGGGACAGAAGATCCAAAGCAGGCTCTGCACTGACAGCCCAATGCAGGGCTTAAACTCACGAATCATGAGATCAACACCTGACCCGAAGTTGGACACTTAACCGACTGAGCCACCAAGGCACCCCAACCCATTAATTCTTTTTTAAAAAAAAACGTTTATTTATTGTTGAGAGACAGAGAGAGACAGAGCGTGAGCATGAGAGGGGCAGACAGAGGAGGAGACACAGAATCTGAAGCAGGTTCCAGGCTCTGAGCTGTCAGCACAGAGTCTGACGCGGGGCTCAAACTCACAAACCACGAGATCATGACCTGAGCCGAAGTTGGACGCTTAACCGACTGACCACCCAGGCGCCCCCAGTTAATTCTTTAGTAAGATGTTCTTTAATCTCCAAGTATTCGTGGCCTTTCCAAATTTTTCTTGTGGCTGATTTCAAGTTTCATAGCTTTGTGTTTTGAAAATATGCACGGTACGATCTCAATCTTTTTGTACATGCTGAGGGCTGATTTATGGCCCAGTATGTGATGTATTCTGGATAATGTTCCATGTGCCCTTGAGAATTTGTATTCCATTGCTTTAGGATAAAATGTTCTGAATATATCTGTTAAGACCATCTGGTCCAGTGTGTCATTCAAATCCATTGTTTACTTGTTGATTTTCTGTTTAGGTGATCTGTCCATTGTTGTAAATGAGGTGTTGAAGTCCCCTACTATTATGGTATTATCATCAATGAGTTTCTTTATGTTTGTGATTCATTGATTTATATATTTGGGTTCTCTCACATTGGGGGCATAAATATTTATAATTGTTAGATCTTTTTGGTGGATAGACCCCTTAATTATGATATAATGCCCTTCTTCATTTCTTGTTACAGTCTTTTAAAATCTAGTTGGCCTGATATAAGAATGACTACTCCAGTTTTCTTTTGATGACCATTAGCATGATATATGGTTCTCCATCCCCTTACTTTCAATCTGCAAGTGTCTTTAGGTCTAAAATGGGTTTCTTGTAAGCAGCATATAGATGAGTCTTGTTTTCTTATCTATTCTGATACCCTATGACTTGATTGGAGCTTTAAGTCCATTGACATTTAGAGTGAGTGCTGAAAGATATGAATTTAATGCCATTATGTTGCCTGTAGAGTTGGTGTTTCTGGTGATGTTCTATGTTCCTTTCTAGTCTTTGTTGCTTTTGGTCTTTTTTGTATTGTTTCGTTTTTTCTCCACTCAAAGTGTCCCACTTAAAATTTCTTGTAGGGCTGGTTTAGTGGTCATGATTTCCTTTAGATTTATTTGTCTGGGAAACTCTATCTCTCTATTTTGAATGACAACCTTGCTGGATGCAGGATTCTTGGCTGCATATTTTTCTGATTCAGCACACTGAATATATCCTGCCATCCTTTCTGGTAAAGTCACAATAATTAAGTGGTAAACTCGGACCCCTAAGCTGTAGTCTATCAGGCTGATAAAGCCTACTCTTTATATATGCCTGTTAAACTGCCTTCAAGAATCAATTTCTATAGGAATTATTCCCTGATTCTTGACTCTGCATTTTTGAATATCCAGTTGTATACAAACTTCTGGATACTGTATATCACCTTAGCAACTAGAAACTTGAGATTAATCAAATGTTTAGCTCATTTTAGGTAGTGTAGTAGGTCCAGGGAAGAACACATTGAAGTTGTTAGGCCAGTGTATATATGGATTTTCACAATTGTGAAATACACTACTTGGTAAATAATTTAATTTTCCATCCAACTTTTGTCCTTTTTTCCTTGCTTAAATTATAAGTAAAATGTATTCATTCACATTAAAAATAGGTAAAGTTGTATTATACCCATAGTAAATCGAGGGGGGAGGAGTAATTGACCCACGATGTGGTTTGACTTGGAGGGAGGGAGAAATGTATTTCATGTTGGACATTCTGGGGGAAACATGAGTGTAATGAAAAACTTTATCCACTTTCTTTTCCAAATCAGAGCTAAAGAAAAGGTTCTATTTAGATTCTTATAAGGTATTTTCATGTATAAACTCTGTGTACATGTTTTACACAACTGTATATATGTACAGACAACACCATATAGACAAGTATTATGGGAGTTGACAAATAGTGTTAATCTCCTAAAAGTAAACCTACACAACTGAACCTTACTTCATTAAAGGTTGTCAAATACTTAGTATACTTTTAATTAAATTTTACATCACACAGAAGGAAATAATAAAGGAAAAATCACATTTTGAATAAATCTTAAAGGTGAATAAGCTTTCTCTATATTCAACAGACTTCCAAAGACAAATTTTGTAATTTGTGTCCTTTTTAGTTCAAAGCTCAAGAACTGTTATGAACTGGAGTGCTATGACAAGATCTGAACATATATTAATCCATTATAGGTTCACCAAGGTGGTTGAACAAGTATTTATATTTTGGAATAAGCTAAGAGAACTAGTTGTTTAAGGAAGAAAATATTCAAGTAAAATTTCATGACAAGAAATCCTTGATGGTTTGAGATACCTTCATCTATATCAGAAAAATAAACAGCTGCATATTTCACTGAGGAATTCTTTACAAGCAATAATGATGAGAATAGAGAAAAAAAACAATGACAAAGCAGTCTTTTACTTTGAAGACATTCCTAGAGTAATTTTGACCTGAATTCCTTTGGATAAAACCAATGATAGCTGTTTTCATAAAACTTTTTAAAAGGTGTGAAACTTTTGATGAAGGAATGGTGATTGTATTGTATTCTTAGTTTCTCACTAAGTTCATGATTGACAGGAGGACAAATTCAATTAGACTGAGGACAATCTCTGCAAAGCATATTTCTCTTAATTATACAAACATGTAAGTTACATAACAAATAAAAGTACCAGAGTAATAGAAAAATATACTTTCCTAATTTCATTGTTCAGCATACTTTTAATGCTTATGCACATTAATATGCTATAGCAGGTATTGTGCTCTTTTTGCATTTACCCCTAAGTAAGTTATGGTCAAGTATGCAAAGACACTGTTGTATGCCAGGTGGCTTGTATGGTTCTACTGCAACATGCTTCAAAAGGCAGTATTTCACTCTTCAAGGGGCACAAGGAAGATATCTTATGATCATGCTACTAGTTTCAGGGAATATATTTTCCCAATCTGCATACTACTCAACAGAAATTAGGGGGAGGGACCCATCCATATTAGTTTAGATATCTGATACTCAGTACATCTTCCATAATGTTTGTTGAATAAATCAAATCAAAATAATTACAGAAGGAAAGAGGATATTTATTTACCTAAACTTTTGCATCTTCTGGAAGTCAATAAGAAAACTGAACTGGATGTTCTTACAGAACATTAAAGTATCATGTATTAGAGATACTTATTTTTTAAACTAATAGTTGCTAGACTATTTAGGAATTTCAAATTTGGAAATAACTTTGCATGTCCTATAATTGAGAGGCTGTGAGTCACCTCAGGAAATTGGCTGTGTGACAGGTGCTTATAAAAGTGCAAATTTCAGGGGTGCCTGGGTGGTTCAGTCTGTTGGGCATCTGACTTCAGCTCAGGTCATGATCTCGTGGTTCATGAGTTCGAGCCCCACATCAGGCTCTGTGCTCGCAGCTCGGATCCTGGAGCCTGCTTTGGATTCTGTGTCTCTCTCTCTCTCTGATCCTCCCCTCCTTGCACTCTGTTTCTGTCTCTCTCTCTCTCAAAAATAAATAAACATTTAAAAATGCAAATTTCAGGATGGAGGATGGTAGCAGAGTAGGAGGACCGTAGGCTCACCTCCTCTCATGAATACAACAATGTACCCAAAGACTGGCAGAACAAACTCCTCAACTAAATGTAGAGAAGAGGCCACAATGAAAAAGGCAGAAAGTGTGGAGACTGTGCTTTGGGAGAGAAATTGATCATGGCCACTTTGGTGGAGAGGGAGCTGTGGCCCCAAAGAATGGCAAGAGAAAGATTAGCACACAGTGGAGCACATGGGGAAAACAAATCCCATGGCAATTGACTTAGAAAGCGAGAGGGACTGAATTTTGCAACTTTCCACAACCAGGGGGCATAAAGCCTGGAGTTTTAAAGGTCATCAGGCATGGCTGAGATAGAGCCCAGAGGGCATTGAGGCAGCTTTTGGACAGAAGGCATGCAAGTAGCACCCTGACATACAGCATGGAAACAGGGATCTGAAGAGCACCTGGAGCACAGAGTAGGAGATTATTTGTTCTCTTCAGAGTGCATCCCAGAGAGGATGCATTCACAGAGAGACTCTTCTATGAACAAAGGAACCAGCCAGCACCATTTCCCTCCCCTACTACTCAGTGTAAGCACAGAGTCACCTGCAAGAACCAGAACAGCACCAACACTTGCTACCTAACTTGCTTACACAAAGCCTTGCCTCCCCATGCTCCAGTAGAACCGCCCCTCCCAGTCATGCCTACATCAGTCCCAGCAAGGAAGGCCCCCTTCCCCAGAAGACCCACCCACACCCCTGCTCATACAACCTCTCATAACTGAGGAGTTTTGTGGAACCTCGGTTCTGATGGTGGTGGTGACAGGTTTTATTTCACAAAAATACCAGAGAACACTTAGTTGAAATGCTCCACATTCAGGCCATGGACCAAACACTGCCCACAGCTGGCAAAGAGAGCCTCTGCAGATGATTGGCCTGGAAATAAAGTGGCCAGGACAAAACAGCAGAGTACACACAGCACATATTGGAGACACTCTCAGAAGCACCAAGTTCTGAGACAGAGGGGACACTACATGGCAGGGCACTATAGGATACCTTCTTCATAAAGCCATTGTCCTCAAGAACAGGAGACATAGCTGACTTTCCTAACACAGAGAAACAGGCACAGAGACTTAGACAACATGAGAAAACATCAGAATATTTCTCAAATGAAAAAAAAAAACAAAAAAAAAAAAATAGGACAAGGCCATGGCCAGAGATCTAAGTGAAACCAATATAAATAACATGCTTGATAGAGAATTTAAAGTAGTGATCATGAGGATACTCACTGAGGGGTACCTGCATGGCTCAGTGGGTTAAATGTTTGATGCTTTTTTAATGTTTATTTATTTTGAGAGAGAGAGAGACAGTGTGAGCAGACTGTGAGCAGGAGCACAGAGGAAGGGAGACATAGAATCTGAAGCAGGTTCCAGGCTCCAAGCTGTCAGCACAGAACCCAACATGGGGCTTTAACTCACGAACCAGGAGATCATGACCTGAGCCAAAGTCAGAAACTTAACTGGGTGATCCAGCCAGGCACCCCATGTTTGACTCTTCATTTCAGCTCAGGTCACAATCTCATGGTTCATGAGATAGAGCCCCATGTCAGGCTCTGTGCCAAAACAAAAGTCCAGGATCAAATGGCTTCACAGGCAAATTCTACCAGACATTTAAGGAAGAGTTAATACCTGTTCTTTCAAAGTTTCTTAAAAAAGCAGAAAAGGAAGGAAATTTTCCACATTTTTTCTATGAGGTCAGCATTACTTTGATACCAAAACCAGATAAAGACACCAGGAAAAAAGAGAACTGCAGGCCAATATCTCTGATGAACACAGATGCAAAAATCCTCAACAAGATACTAGCAAACCAAATCCAACAATACATTTAAAAAATCATTCACTTCGATCAAATGGGGTTCATTCCTGGGTTGTAAGGCTGGTTCAATATTCACAAATCCATCAACATGTTACATCAAATCAATAAGAGAAAGGATAAGAACCATATGATCATTTCAATAGATGCAGAAAAAGCATTCGACAAAGTACAATGTCCATTCATGATAAAAACCTTCAATGAAGTAGGTTTAGAGGGAACATACCTCAACCTAATAAAGGCCATATATGAAAAACTCACAGCTAATATCATCCTCAATGGGGAGAAACAGAGCTTTTCCCCTAAGGTCAGGAACAAGACAAGGGTGTCCACCCTCACCACTTCTATTCAACATAGTACTGGAGGTCCTAGCCATAGCAATCAGACAACAAAAAGAAATACAACACATCCAAATTAGTAAGGAAGAAGTAAAACTTTCATTATTTGTAGATGACATGATACTATATGTAGAAAACTCAAAAGACTTTACCAAAAAGATGGCTGGAACTGATAAATGAATTCAGTAAAGTCACAGAATATAAAATCAGCATACAGGAATCAGTTGCATTTCTATACATCAATAATGAAGCAGCAGAAAGAGAAATTAAGGAATCAATCCCACTTATAATTGTAGCAAAAACCATAAGATACCTAAGAATAAACCTAATCAAAGAGGTGAACATTCTGTACTCTTAAAGCTATAAAATATTTATAAAAGAAATCCAAAATGACACAAAGAAATGGAAGGACACTCATTCCATGCTCATGGATTGGAAGAACAATTACTGTAAAAATGTCTATACTACCCAAAACAATCTACACATTTAATACAATCCCTTTCAAAATCCCAACAGCATTTTTCACACAACTAGAATAAAGAATCCTAATGCTTGTATGGAACCACAAAAGATCCCAAATAGCCAAAGCAATCTTGAAAAAGAAAAGCAAACGAGAGGCATCACAATTCCAGACTTCAAGTTATATTACAAAGCTGTAATAATCAAAACAGTATGGCACTGGCATAAAAATAGACACATAGATCAATAGAACAGAATAGAAAGCCCAAAAATAAACCCACAACTATATGGTCAATTAATCTTCGACAAAGCAGGAAAGAATATGCAATGGGAAAAAGACAGTCTCTTCAACAAATGGTGCTGGGAAAACCAGATAGTGACACATGCAAAAGAAACAAACTGGACCACTTTCTTACGCCATACACAAAAATAAATTCAGAATAGATTAAAGACCTAAATGTGAAACCTCAAAACATAAAAATCCTGGAAAAGGATACAGGCAGTAACTTCCTTGACATAGGCTATAGCAACTTCTTGCAACATATATCTTCTGAGGCAAGGCAAACAGAAGCAAAAATAAACTTTTGAGACTACATCAAATTAAAAGGGTCTAGACGGCAAAAAATACAATCAACTAAAAGGCAACCTATGTAATGGGAGAAGATATTTGTAGATGACATATCTGATAAAGAGTATCCAAAATATATAAAAATGTGTTAATTTTTTTAATAAAACAAAATAATCCAATTAAAAATGGACAGAAGACATGAATAGACATTTCTCTAAAGAGGACATACAAATGGCCAACAGACACATGTGAAGATGTTCATCATCACTTACTATCTGGGAAATGCAAATCAAAACGATAATGAGATATCACCTCACACCTATCAGAATGGCTAAAAACACAAGAAATAACAGTCATTGGTGAAGATGTGGAGAAAAAGGAACACTCATGCACTGTTGTTGGGAATGCAAACTGGCGCAGTCACTGTGGGAAACACCACGGAGGTTCCTTCAAAAAGTTAAAAATAGAACCACCCTATGATGCATCAATTGCTCTACTGGGTATTTACCCAATGAACACAAAAATACTAATTCAAAGGGATACATGCACCCTTATGTTTATAGAAGCCTTATTTATAATAGCCATATTATGGAAGCAGGCCAAGTGTCTATCAACTGATGAATGGATAAAGATGATGTGGCATATATATATATATATATATATATAGTATATTACTCAGCCATAAAAAATAATGAAATCTTGCCTTTTCCAACAACCTGGATGGAACAAGAGCATATTATGCTGAGTGAAATAAGTCATTCAGAGAAAGATAAATACCATATGATTTCACTCATAGGTGGAATTTAAGAAACACAACAGATGAACATAGGGGAAGGGAAGGAAAAATAAAGATAAAAACAGAGAGAGAAGCAAATCATGAGAGACTCTTAACTATAGAGAACAATCTGAGGGTTGCTGGAGAAGAAGTGCATTGGGGGGATGATCTGAAAGGGTGATGGGCATTAAGGAGGGCACTTGGTGGGATGAGCACTGGGTGTTATATGAAAGTGATGGATCACTGGGTTCTACTCCTGAAACCAGTACTACACTATATGTTAACTACCTTGAATTAAAATAAAACCTTGGAAGAAAGAAAAAGGATAACTCTGAAGAAAAAAGATGTGGTATATATAGACAGTGGAATATATTCAGCCATAAAAAATGAAATCTTGCCATTTGCAATGACATGGATGGAGCTAGAGAGTATTTGCTTAGCATTATGCTAAGCAAAATACATAGTTACAGAAAGACAAATAAAATAGCATATGATTTCTCTCACATGTGGAATTTAAGAAACAGAGCAAACAAGCAAAGGGGGGAAAAGAGAGAGAGACAAACTAAGAAACAGATTCTTAACTCTAGGGAATAAACTGATGGTTACCAGACGGGAAGGGGTGGAGGGTCAGGTTAAACAGGTGATGAGGATTAAGTAGTGCACCTGTAATGAGCACTGGGCGATGTATGGAATTGTTGAATCACTATATTGTACACCTGAAATAATACAACACTATAGGTTAACTGGAATTAATATGAAAACTTAAAAAGCCAAAAATAACAATAGTACAGGACTAAAAGCTAAGAATAAGAATGATTTTAAATAATAAATTAAACAAATTTATTAATTTAAATAATAAGAGCAGAGATCAAGCAATAGAGTACTTTTAAACTTTCACCAGATTAAGCAACTGAATACCTTTGAACTTTCACCTGACCTTTAACCTCTTACAAGCCCTTACAGTGAATGAGCTTTTAAAAATTATTATTATTAGCAGGTCAAGAACTGTTTAATTCAATGATCTGGAGAGCTGCAAAGTGTCACAAGGAGTAGGCATCCCAGTTTCTACAACCTCTTCAGGAACACCAAAAACTGAAACAAGGCAAGAAATCTTACCAGATATATTTAACTACTTTAAATATGCAGATATTGAGGATGAAATTGCTCCTCACACTTCTTCAATACTAACTGTAAAAGTTTAGGAAAGTTTATTAGATTCTTTTCCTTTGTTGAGTGGTACAACTTTGCAGAAACAAAAAAAAATGCATATCATAAAAATAGTTCTTTTGTTAGCAATATGACAGTTTGAAGCACCTGATAGCAATTTGGCATGTAACTGTGTTCTTAATTCTTGCAAATTTAAGATAATTAATACCTTTGAAGTACTGCATGTGCCTTTTGAAAAGAACAGTTTTGATTTTCACATTAGAAATCCTAGAAAATAATTGCAGCAGGTTCAGAATTTGGATCTTCTTATCTTCTAACCATCCAAAGAAATATTTTTTAAACCATGCTTTATTCTTACTTTGTATTTTTATAGTATACATATAGAAGTTATTAATTTCTGAAAATGCTCATTAAGAGCATCTTATAAAATATGGCAGATTCTAATGTAAGACGGCTCAATTTTTAAAGGTAACAGAAACCTAACTGGTTAACAGATACTTTGATATATTTTAGAATATCTTCACTTGCCTCAAAAGAATAATCCATACTTTTGCTTGGTTGTGATTCCAAAGTTGACTGTGCTTCCTTGTTACAGATACTCATTTTATCACAACTGATGAATGTCTTTTGTATATAAGTACATATATACACATATATTCTTTTATAAAAAGTCTAAGTTAAAGTCAGTGTTCCTAGTATGTTGGTAAGAATGAATATTGAAATGAATCAATTGCTTGTGCTCACAATGTATAGGTTTGCAGAATCAGAAAGAAATCCCAGTTTCTCAGTAGCAAAGGAGAAAAGGCAGTTTAGACTTAAAGGAAGAAAGGAAGAAACTATTATGCTGTTTACCTACAACACTCTCCCAGTTTTAGAATTCCTTGTATAATGCTTTTGTTTGTGTAAGCTATTTGAGAAATATAGTTGTGCTTTATTTTGGTGATTGGGTGATTGAGGAAAGTAATGAGGGCAATTTGAAGAGTAATTGCCGTTTGCTGGGATGATTTAAATTCCTGTAACTATCACATGTTGCTGTTTTACCTTTAAGGCAAACTACACAAAATAAAGGTAATGAAAATAACTATAATTTATTGAGCACATATTATGTGTGCTGCCTTCCTAGGTATTTTGCATACAATAAATTTACAATGCATTCTCTCCATTCAACAAATGAAGAAACTGAGAAGAAATTGGTTAAGTAACTTGCCCAAGGCACACAGGAGACAGAATTCAGTTTATTTCAGCTTGACTTAAACCTCCTGCTGTTTCCACTGTTTCATGCTACTTTCTCAAAATCTCATTTTAAGTAGCTACTAATCCATACTGCTGAATAATGAAGAAAGTATGTCTTAACAAACTGGCTTTTTAAAAAAGAAACATTTTTAAAAGCATGGTATAGGATAATTAGAAGTAAATTCCACTATTCAATCTTATTTTTCTTAGGTCAAACAAAACTCTAGCAATTTGATCCCAATAATGTGCAAACACAAATACAAGTGAAAGCCATTGTTTGTCATTTAAACTCCCCAAGTGGCCTGAGACAATGCCAGTTTACCTTCCCCTCACTAGTGGATGCATTTAGAACCCTGTAGCAAAACCTATCAGAAATTCTGAGTTTATTTTTAACGTGCATTTATTTGAGAACAGAATCGTTAAAATAAAATATCAGGGTGATGGGAAGATGAGAAAAGTTATTTTCTATCACAGACACAGATATAGCTTTTAAGTCTATTTTCACTTGCCACTAAAAACCAGAACTAACGTGGCTGTAGATACCTACCTCTCAAACAATAAAAATGGATTAAGCTAATGATTCCATTTATGGAAACACGACTAAAACATTAGCCATTCTCACCCAAACTCCTGTTTTTTGTCACATTTTAATCTTGATATTTTATTTGAAATGTTTATTTATTCATAGAAAGAGCACATACATGCAAGCTGGGGAGGGGCAGAGAGACAGGAAAGAGAGAGAGAGAGAAAGAGAGAGAGAGTGCCATGCAGGCTCTGCGCTGTCACCAAGAGCCAGATGCTTAACCGGCTGAGCCACCCCATTACCCTGATATTTTATTTTAAAGATTCTGTTAAAATCTACTTGCTCTATCAGTTTTGCAATGCCTTTGATTTAAAAAAAAATAAAATAAAATTCTGACCTAAGACATAAGAATTAGGTTCTTCAGTATTGTGAAAAGTTTACCAACATGTTATTAGGATCTTACTAGCTTTATTCAGTGATTCGTGAATCAGGCAGCATCCAATATACAAAACAGAAAGGAGTTCCAAAGAGATAGATAAGTGAAGGTGTTTTATAGACAGAGGTACAGAGGATTAAGGAAGCTCTACTGAGCAAATCTGATTTGATTGACTAATAAAGTTTCCCTTCTTTGGTACACAAAGAATGTTGACGCATGTTTGTGTAATTTAAGTTGAGCAGACAGATTCTGATTGGTCAATTCTAAGTTACATTTCTGGGAAAGTAGAGCACTCAGGAGAAAAGGAAACTTTGTTGAGTTTTGGCGAACAGAGGGAGCTTTGCATGAGTGCCTCCCTTTTGGGCCTAGCATAATTATTTAACACTTAACAAAATAAGAGTAGCTTTTACATAGATAATCCTATACAGTGCATTTGCTGTGAAGAGTTTTCACTTTGTTTATCTGGGCAGAATTACTTACAGACAGCAATGTCCCAAATGGGCCAAATTTTAGATATCAGAATAAGTTTGATAGCCTTCTTGGTAATGGTATTTGTTTGAAATGGGTGTCGTCCCAGTTGTACAACTTAAGATATAAAAAATTCTACCAAATGTGCTTTCAATTACTTCATGTAGGAGTTCTTTTCATATAGAGAAAATGTGATAATTTATTAGTTCTTCATTAAGTAGATGTTAATTGTGTACCTACTATGTGCATGGTATGCAATTAATCAGATAGATGACCTTGCCCCTCAAGGATTTTAGAATATTGTAGGCAACATAAGATCTGCTTTTGCCCATATCAATTACCTTCTAGCAACACCAAATATACATGTGATGTTGTGATGTTAATTCTACTAATGCTTTACTAATGCAAATGCTTTACATGTTATAAATTTGGTGCAGTGGTAAAGTCACTTAGCATATGAATGAACCTAATCAGATGCTCACCACCTTGACTTTGTTGTTAACTTAACATTGGACACTCTATACTTTTCAAAAAGTATTGTCTTTGTGAATAAAATGTCTCCAAGGGAGTCACTCAGCATACATTAGGTTCAGCTGAAGCTCAAAGACAGGGAGTAGGAAAACTTTATAGTGAAAAAATGGGAATGCTTCAGGTATGCTGTGATTTGAGGCTGTTGGTATACAGAAGCTGAATATGGGCTTACCAGAAGCAGAGCACACTATGTGATTGGTTTGGGGAACACATTTGGCTTTCTTTG